>NW_012115467.1:6747-7693 GCF_000951035.1 Colobus angolensis palliatus
ACCCATTCCAAGATGGCTGATTTCCCATAATCCAACCAGCAGATTGAATCCAAGCACCACTCAGTTCCCTTTGGATTTTAACAACACAAAAAAATACTCAATCCATCCGATAAAATATCTTAAACTGTGACATCTGAGAGTAGTGTATTTGCAGGATAGTCTATGGATTAGGGTAAAGTTGGCAGAAAGCTTGGACACAGAGAATTGGTGGGAAAAGGGAGAAAGAAAAAGAAAGCTAAAGTGTCATGAGCTGCTGCCTTTGGATTTAGAACAGATGAATGAGAAATGCCTGTGCCTGGTATGCACCCATCCAGGTGTGTCTAGACTGGAATCTAATAAGCTACCTGAGTGTCCCATTCAACCAAAAATTATTGCCCTAGAATACAAGATCCAGTCTGCTAACCAAATATTTTAGAAGGAAGCTCCTCTTGTTTAGTTTTAACACATGCATTTCATAAAATCAGGCCCTGGGGGTTTGTTGCAAATTCAGGGCCTGGGGAAAGGCCCACTGTTAAATTTAAAGGGCTCAAGCAAGAGAACAATGGCAGCCCATAGACCATAAGTCTAAATATTCAAGTGGCAAAAGTCAACTCCCTCATCAAAATAAATAAGATAAGTTCTGTCCTCTTACCTTCAAGAATACAGCTTATAATTACATATATACATGTATATGTAAAGTAAGGTTTTATATATATACACACACTCACATACACATACATATTTCTGTATGTGTGTGTGTATATATATACATACATATATATCTTGCATATATCTGTCTTGCTTTATATACACATAAATAATTTTGCTATGTTTGTTTATATGTAAATCTATAGCACACACACACATATATATAGCTTTATATATATGCATATCTATAGAGAGAGCTTTATATATATATACACACACTTATATCTTGCTTTATAAAATCTGGCTATGATTTGTATAG
>NW_012115467.1:9737-11053 GCF_000951035.1 Colobus angolensis palliatus
GGATTCATCCAACAACAGCAGAGCCCTTGTTGTTCAATCACCTGTTACAGGCCCCATCTCTTAATGTATTCTACCACACTGGGGATTACATTTTAACATGATTTTTGGAGGGGACAAACATTCAAACCATAGCAAACAGTAGCAACTGGGATTGTCAATAGTAGTAAAACAATCCTTAGGCTCATCAAAGGACTATAAATTTCATACATATGTTCAAACAATGCAATGGGGCTGTATATAATAAATCATTTTCTCAAGAAATATTAAATATATGAATCTCATTACAAAATCCCTATCACTTATATTAAGCTTTTCACTGGCTCTTATAGCAATATCTGTAGTCATATGACAATAACGTTAAGAACTGGTATCACACTTCACAGATGTTACATATACAGTACATACACACACATATGTACACACACACACACAAATTTAAGAATAGGATAAATTTTGCTTATTACTGCTACATGATCTTCAGCCACCATGTACAGTGTTTGTGGTTTTGTGAATACTGCACTAAGTCATGAGCTTCATCAGAACCACACATTGCAACCAAATCAGCAAAAATTGGATCACTCTCTTTATGCAGAAATCAATTGTTCTCAAGCTATCTGAGAGGAAGGATTTGACAAGTTAATTAATTTTTCGTTTTGCTTGTGGAAAGGTTTCTGCAGCTCATACCCTCCCAATCTTCCAGAGCACTGTTGGCCTCTGAGGTTGCAGCCTCTCAGCACACACCTGCCTGGAATGCCCACACTGCTGCCTTTGGTTTGGAGGACATGGGGCAAGAGTTGGGTGGGAGAGGAGTGTTTCTTGGGGCTAAATGTGTCAGTCACAGAACAGATGTTTAAGGTTGCAGGTTGTTCTGAGAAAATGCTGAACTGTGGATCCCGAGAGCGGAATACAGAAGAGTGTTTTGATACATTTAATTGCGTGTACTCCTGTTATCTATAAAACATGGGGCTCAAGGAAAGAAGTCTAAGAGCTGTATTTGTTGGGGGGTCAGCTGAGAGCTATGCACCCCAACCTCCTGTTTGGACTTTAATTGAAGTAAGGAGTTGGTCCAAAGATCTTGTGAATCTCTCAGTCATCATCATGGCCATTAAGTGCAAAATGCATAGAGGGGAGCAGGCAGAAAGAGCAGAACTCTAATGCCCAGCCAGGGTGGGAAGCTGGTCTCGAACTCCCGGCCTTAAGCAATCCTTCCACCTCTCAGCCTCTCAAACTGTTGGGATTACAGGTGTGAGCCACCATGCCTGCCCTAGGAAACTTCTGCCTTTTGTCCAGCAGGAGGATCTGTGAGTAACCAGGAG
>NW_012115468.1:0-5730 GCF_000951035.1 Colobus angolensis palliatus
AAAAAAAAAAAAAAAAAAAGAATGATTTAAAAAAAACTTTTTTTTTGAGATGGAGTCTCACTCTGTCACCCAGGCAATGGTACAATCTCGGCTCACTGCAACCTCTACCTCCTGGGTTCAAGTGATTCTTCTGCCTTAGTCTCCCAAGTAGTTGGGATTACAACGCACACAACCAGGCCTGGCTAATTTTTGTATTTTTATTAGAGATGGGGTTGCACCATGTTGACCAGGCCAGTCTTGAACTCCTGACCTCAGGTGATCCGCCTGCCTAGGCCTCCCAAAGTGTTGGGATTACAGGCATGAGCCATCGTGCCTGGCCTATAATAGAATCATTTATATTCCTTTGGGTGTATACCCAGTAATGGGATTGCTGGGTCAAATGGTATTTCTGGTTCTAGATCCTTGAGGATGATTCCTGTCTTCCACAATGGTTGAACTAATTTACATTCCCACCAACAGTGTAAAAGCATTATGAGATCATGTCCTTTGCAGGGACGTGGATGGAGCTGGAAGCCGTCATCCTCAGCAAACTAATTCAGGAACAGAAAACCAAACACCACATGTTCTCATAAGTGGGAATTGAACGATGAGAACACATGAACACAAGGAGGGGAAAAACACACACTGGGACCTGTAGTTGGGGGTTGGGAGGTGGGAATTAGGGGGAGGGAGAGCATCAGGACAAATTGCTAATACATGCGGGGCTTAAAACCTAGGTGACAGGTTGATAGATGCAGCAAACCACCATGGCACACGTAAACCTATGTAACAAACCAGGTTACATAGGTATACATGTTCTACACATGTATCCCAGAACTTAAAGTAAAAATAAACAAAAAAATTAGAAATAATAAAATGTTTCGGCCGGGCGCGGTGGCTCAAGCCTGTAATCCCAGCACTTTGGGAGGCCGAGACGGGCGGATCATGAGGTCAGGAGATCGAGACCATCCTGGCTAACACGGTGAAACCCCATCTCTACTAAAAATACAAAAACTAGCCGGGCAAGGTGGCGGGCGCCTGTAGTCCCAGCTACTCGGGAGGCTGAGGCAGGAGAATGGCGTAAACCCAGGAGGCGGAGCTTGTAGTGAGCTGAGATCTGGCCACTGCACTCCAGTCCGGGCGACAGAGCGGGACTCCGCCTCAAAAAAAAAAAAATAAATAAATAAATAAATAAAATAAAATGTTTCATGAGCCCCAAATCCGCATTTAAAGGCTTCTACCCACACATGTTTTGTATGGAAAGAAATCCAGATCCCTATAGAGCCCATGGGGTGGGGCAGGAGCAAGGAGCCCTCCTTGGCTGCCCTCACCATCTGGCCAGCCTGTGGGAGAGGGGATGGGCATGATCCTTGCAGAACTACCTCTCCCGCCATCCCTCCAGCATGGCACCTCTCCATCCATGTGTGCCTGGAAGTGAGGCTCCTGCCTTCCAGTCCTCCTGGGGAGGGGGTGTGCCCCTGCCTCCTTCCCTTGGTTTCTATCCACTCTGGGGCATCTGGGGGCAGCAGTAGCAGATGGAGCAGGGGAGTCGAAACCCCAGATGGAATCTCCTGAGGATAGAACTGATCTCCATTTGCTTAAGGCTGGATCCCTCAGGAGCCTGGGGAGGGCAGAAGTCAGAGGCCCACGGCCCGGGGCTTGGAGAGCCAGAAGGGCTCTGTGAGGGCACGTGATGGCTCCTTTCACAGTGCAGATGGGGAAACTGAGACCCAAGAACAGAAGGGGTTTCCTGAGTTAGGCACAAGGTGAGTGTCGTGCTCTGCCAGAAGGAATGTCTCCCAGGTAGCCGCAGGCTTCTCTTCCTACTCCCAAGCTCCCTCTCCCATTCCCACTTGTGAGGAAGTCGAGGCACAAACCCGGCATGGTGGACATCAGGGAGGCCACCTGCCTGGGGGGCTATGGCAGGAAGGCCCCCGCATAGCTGTTGTGTTCAGGTGGGTGACTTCTAGGCTTTGGGATATGTCTTCATGTCTTATGGTTTGGGCTGCTATAACAAAATAGACTGGGTTGTTTTTAAACAACAGACATTGTTTCTCACTATTCTTTTTTCTTTTCTTCTGCTTTTGAGACAGAGTATTGCTCTGTCACCCAGGCTGGAGTGCAGTGGCGCAATCTTAGCTCACTACAACCTCCACCTCCTGGGTTCAAGCAATTCTTGTGCCTCAGCCTTCCGAATAGCTGGGATTACAGGTATGCACCACCACACCTAAATTTTTTTTTTGTATTTTTAGCGGAGACAGGTTTTTGCCATGTTGGTCAGGCTAGTCTCAACTCCTGACCTCAAGTGATCTGCCCACCTCGGCCTCCCAAAGTGCTGGGATTACAAGTGTAAGCCACTGCACCCAGCCTGTTTCTCACCATTCTAAAGGCTGGGAAGTCCGAGATGAAGGCTATGGCAGATTTGGTGTCTGGTGAGGGCTGGCTTCCCTATTTGTAGACGGCACCCTCTCACTGCATCCTCACATGGTGGAAGGGGTGAATGAGTTCTCCCGGGCCTATTCTATAAGGGCACTAATCCCACTTATGAGGGCTCTGCCCTTGTGACCTAATCACCTCCCAAAGACCCCACCTTTTAACATCATCACCTTGGGAGTTAGGATTTTAACATGGATTTGGGAGGCACACAAAGATTCATATCATAGCAGGATGCTCATGCCAGGCTCAGAAACCTCCTGGTTAGAACCTTGCCCCAGGCTCTCCCTTGGCCCGGAACCATGGGTCCTGCAGACGGTCTGGAGAATGGGTGCTGGGCCACAGGCAGCAGCCTGGGTGAGGTGTGATGAAGCTGGAGCTGAGTGCTGAGGGTCTCAGTCAACAATCATCAGCTTCCTTCTCCATCTGCTGTGCTCTCCAGCTCTGGATTCCATTCCAAAACGCTTTTGTAGCCACAGTCCCATTTTAACTTCACAAGCACCCAAGAGGAAAAGAAGGCAGGGGGACTTGACATCAGCACATAAACTCCCAGCCAGAGGGCAGAGGGCAAGTGTGAGAACTTCGCTACTGCTCAACTCCATGCCATCCCTCTTCTTTTTTTTTTTTTAGACAGGGTCTTACTCTGTCACCCAGACTGAAGTACAGTGGTGCCATCACAGCTCACTGCAGCCTCGACCTCCTGGGCTCAAGCGATCCTCCCACCTCAGCCTCCCAAGTAATTTGGACTATAGGCATAAGCCACCACACCCAGCTAATTTTGAAAATTTTTGTAGAGACAGGGTCTCACTATGTTGCCCAGGCTGGTCTTGAACTCCTGGGCTTCAACAATGCTCCTGTCTCAGCCTCCCAAAGTGTTGGGATTATAGGCATGAACCACCATGCCTGGCCTATTCCCCTTTTTACAGGTGGGGAAACTGAGGCCCAGAGAGGGGCTATGACTTGTTCCAGGCTACAGAGCCAGAGGGAGGCCGAGTCTAAGCTCCTGAGAGTCGTGGGCATTGCCCATTGAGGAAGCCCTCCACCTTGCTGTGCTCCCAGGCACCCAGACCCTTGGCGGCCGAAGAGACAAACATCAGAGGTCACTGACAGCCACATTTTCCATGGGATGCTTCCAGGCTGGGTTTCCCCTCGGAGGAAAGCCCCAAGGTTGTTCCATGTGGTCAGGAGAACTGGGAAGGAAATGACAGAGATCCTGCCACAGAGGGCAACAGAAAACAGCCTGGCCTTTGGCCTCTAGGGATCTAGCTCAGCCAAAGTCTGGTTTGGGAAGGGAGATGGGGGGCACAGCAGGAAGACAGGCCTGGAATCTAGATTTGAAAAAGCCCAAGCTTTGGAGTGAGATGGCCTGGACTCAAGTCCCCAGGGTTGCTACTAAGTGGCTATGTGGCCCCGTGTCTGTGGCTCCACCTGGGCTCCCCACTCTACATGGGCAATGCCCATTTCTGGTGAGAATCTCAGTGCATATAAGCTAAGCCTATAGTTGCTGAATAAATGCTAGTTCTCACTCAAATGCCCCTCTGGGAACCAATCAGGTCCTAGGGCCCCCCATCTGCCACTCTTTGCTGCCATAAATATGCTCCATAAATAATTATTGAATAAACAAATGTATGAATGAATGCTGCCAGCCCAAAATATAAGGAAAGGCTTTGAACCCATCTATCAGGAGATTCAGCAGACTGACACAACTTGTTGGGTGGCCTTTTTTTTTTTTTTTTTTTGAGATGGAGTCTCGCTCTGTCACCCAGGCTGGAGTGCAGTGGTGCTATCTCGGCTCACTGCAAGCTCCGCCTCCCGGGTTCACACCATTCTCCTGCCTCAGCCTCCCGAGTAGCTGGGACTACAGGCGCCCGCCACCATGCCCAGCTAGTTTTTTGTATTTTTAGTAAAGATGGAGTTTCACCATGTTATCCAGGATAGTCTCAATCTCCTGACCTCATGATCCGCCCGCCTCAGCCTCCCAAAGGACTGGGATTACAGGCGTGAGCCACCGCGCCCGGTGCTCCATAACTAACCTCTCTAAAGCACTCACTACGCCTCAGGCTTTGCTGGGAACTGCAGAGCACTCGGTTTTTCCAGCAGCACTCTGAGGAGCTATGACTATTATCCCCAGACTCCAGATGAGGAACACTGAGGCATGAGAGGCCACAGAGCCCTGAGTTCACACTGCTAGTTGTGGCAGAGCCTAGACTTGGACCCAAGCAACCTGACCCCAGAGTCCCTGTTCCTTGCTCTGGGATGGCTCTTGGGGCTTTTATTTTTATTTAAGATGGAGTCTTGCCCTCTTGCTGAGGCTTGAGTGCAGAGGCATGACCTTAGCTCACTGCAACCTCCGCCTCCTGGGTTCAAGCGATTCTCCTGCCTCAGCCCCACTAGCTGGGATTACAGGTGCCCATCACCATGCCTGGCTAATTTTTGTAATTTTTAGTAGAGACGGGGTTTTACCATGTTGGCCAGGCTGTTCTTGAACTCTTGACCTCAAGAGATCCAAGTGCTAGGATTACAGGCATGAGCTACCACCCCCCAGCTCTGGGGGCTTTTAGCCTCCCCTTCCTGGCTTCCCTGTTTCTCCGCCAAGGACTCCTGTGGGGTGAGACTCCCTTTCTCAGGTTGGTGCTGCTTAGGGCTTCCCAATGGTCTTAGAGGCTCCTGCAAATCAGCCTTGGGGAGTATATGTGGGAGATGAAGTGGAGGCTCTGCCCAGCCCGAGACTGTTGCTCAGGTCCTTTGTCAGAGACTAATTCTCTGCAGCTTTCTGGTTGCTTCCTGCCTCACTCTGAGGCAGGAAGCAAGGCCAACAGGCATTTTGGCTCCAGCTCCTTTGTCCTCACTCAGCTCATCCTCCCCCTCCCCTACTCCAACTTCTGGACCAGCCTCTTTTTTGCCTAACCAGGGACCTTGAACTTAATTTCACTCCCAGGCTGACTTCCCAGTGTGACAGCAGCAACTCACGGCTGGGAATCCAGAGACTGCCAAGAACTGAAGGGTGCTTTTTTTTCCGGGTGGGCAGATTTGGAGAAAGCCTGCCCTAAGATGGGAGAGATATGGGTGGGTCTGGAATGTGTAAGCAGCCCACACCTGCACATCAATTTACAAAGAAGCTCCACAGTGATACATTTGGTTCATCCCCAACCATCCCTGTTAGAGAGGGGTTAGCTTGTTATCATCCCAATTGAACAGAAGAGGAAACAGGCTCAGGAGCATTTAGTGACCTGTTCATGACTATGTAGACATTTAGGGGCAAAAGCAAATGTTTACCCAATTCTGCAAAGATTGTATAAGAATACTTTTTTTTTTTTT
>NW_012115468.1:6955-8009 GCF_000951035.1 Colobus angolensis palliatus
CCAGCCTGGGTGACACAGCGAGACTCCGCGTCTCAAAAAAAAAAAAAAAAGAATTTCAGGACAGCAACCACAGTGCATTCAACCAAGCATGGGCCCTATGCAACTGTAAAGGTCACAGGCCCGTGGTGCCAGCCCTGTCCCCAGCTCATCTCACTCCTTCTTTCCCTGGTTCTCCCCCTTACCCCTGGCCACTTTCTCCTCCTTTCACATCTTCATGCTAAGCTCAGGGCTTTTGCAAAGACTGTTCTTCCTGTCAGGAACCCTTTCCCAATCTTCCCTCATAACTGAGTCCTTATGATTCAGGTCTCTGCTGAAATGTCACCTTCCTGGTGCCCCAGCCTAAAGTAGCCACCCACATAGCTCTCCATCCTGTCTGCAATTTATTCCCTTTATAGTCTGCACCACAATCTGTGACCTTATGTCTATTTGTCAGTTTACTGTTTACTGTCCAACTTCCCTGCTATCTGTCCTATTCAGCACCGAATCCTCAGTGCCCAATCCAGTGCTTGGCTCACAGTATGTATTCAATAATGATTTGTGGCCAGGCGCGGTGGCTCACACCTGCAATCCTAGCACTTTGGGAGGCTGAGGTGGGTGGATCATTTGAGGTCAGGAGTTTGAGACCAGCCTGGCCAACATGGAGAAACCCTGTCTCTACTAAAAATACAAAATTAGCCGGGCATGGTGGCACATGCCTGTAATCCCAGCTACTAGGGAGGCAGAGGTCGGAGAATCGCTTGAACCTGGGAGGCGGAGGTTGCTGTGAGCCGAGATGGCATCCCTGCACTCCAGCCTGGGCAACAAGAGTGAAACTCTGTCTCAAAAAAAAAAAGCTTCATGAACCACATCTTCTTCATCCAGTCTATTGGTGATGGGCATTTGGGCTGATTCCATGTCTTTGTTATTGTGAATAGTGCTGCAATAAACATATGTGTGCGTGGATCTTTAAAATAGAATGATTTAAGGCCGGGCGCGGTGGCTCAAGCCTGTAATCCCAGCACTTTGGGAGGCTGAGATGGGCGGATCACGAGGTCAGGAGATCGAGACCATCCTG
>NW_012115469.1:0-503 GCF_000951035.1 Colobus angolensis palliatus
GAAGCTTCCTGGACTATCACATATGCTTTGGATAACTCTTACAGTGGAGGGTATACGCCCAGATGGCCTGAAGTAACTGAAGAATCACAAGAAGTGCAAATGCACTGCCCCGCCTTACCTGATGACATTCCACCACAAAAGAAATGTAAATGCCGGTCCTTGCCTTAAGGGATGACATTATCTTGTAAAATTCCTTTTCCTGGCTCATTCTGGCTCAAAAAGCTCCCCCACTGGGCATCTTGTGACCCCCACTCATGCCTGCCAGAGAACAACACCCCTTTGACTGTAATTTTCCTTTACGTACCCAAATCCTACAAAACGGCCCCACCCTTGTCTCCCTTCGCTGACTCTCTTTTCGGACTCAGCCCACCTGCACCCAGGTGAAATAAACCGCCACGTTGCTCAAAAAAATAAATAAATAAATAAAAAATGGAAGGGAGAGGGTACATTTTCACATGGGCCATGTGGAAAGTTGGCTGGACCTGCGGCTGGACCTGACACTT
>NW_012115469.1:5878-6213 GCF_000951035.1 Colobus angolensis palliatus
CTACAAGGTCATTAGACTTTAGGCTTACAAAGAAAACAAATCACATTCTCCTAGCATCACGAGTCAGGTGTTCCACAAATACTAAGAATAGCCACTGCAACGGGATCCACTATGAGGGTTCAAAACATAACTCATGAAGCATGGCTGAGAGCTCCTATAATCTGATTTCCAGGAATCTAATCTTAAGCATCCTCAGTGCTAGCAAATCACAAAAATACAGAGCTCCAAATGCCGTAACACAAATTCTAACAACACCTAGTTAAAAATGTATGAGGCATTTCAGGCAAAAATCTCAGAATCAGAAGAACACAAGTTTTATAAGTTCTTCAAAAGCT
>NW_012115469.1:13218-13644 GCF_000951035.1 Colobus angolensis palliatus
CACTGCCTAACAGCAATACTCAAAACAGCCTGTATGAAAGGAAAAGGTATATCTGTGTGCACACACATGCATACACATACCTAAACATGCACACACGCGTGTGCATATGTGCGCACACACGTGTATGCACGCGCACGCACATGTACACATGTGTGCATACATGCATATGCATGAACACATATGCACATATGTGCATACACACGCATATATGCACATATGCATGAACACATACGCACATATATGCATACACACACATATATGCACATACACAAACACATATACACACGTACGCATGCACACATACATGCATATACACCTGCACGTGGACACACGTACACGCACATACACACATGCACACACATGCATGTGTACATGCCTACGTAGGTATCATCTCAGGTATGTGGATTCAAAATTCTGATGCAAACA
>NW_012115470.1:0-1066 GCF_000951035.1 Colobus angolensis palliatus
TGGGAGGCTGAGGCTGAAGTGAGCTGTGATTGCACCACTGCACTCCAGCCTGGGTGACAGAAAAAAGACCCCGTCTCAACAACAACAAAATTAGTCCCAGAAGTGGCGTTCTGCCGTAACTCCGAATCTAAAGCACGAGACACTTGCTTAATGGGTGGATAGGAAAGAAGCCGACGCTGAGGCTAGAATGACGGCTGGCCATGCTCTGGGACACAGTTGCCACAACTGTCACCTGTGCTGCCCTGGGGGGGGGACGGTGCACTCATGGACCTGACCTCTCTGGGCTGATGGAGCGTTGATTGTTAGGTCAAAACGTCATATGAGGCTGGGCATGGTGGCTCACACCTGTGATCCCAGCACTTTGGGAGGCCAAGGCAGGCAGACCACTTGAGCTCAGGAGTTCGAGACCATCTTCACCAACATGGTGAAACCCCATCTCTACTAAAAATAGAAAAATTGGCCAGGCGCGGTGGCTCAAGCCTGTAATCCCAGCTACTCGGGAGGCTGAGGCAGGAGAATGGCGTGAACCCGGGAGGTGGAGCTTGCAGTGAGCTGAGATCCGGCCACTGCACTCCAGCCCGGGCGACAGAGTAAGACCCCGTCTCAACAAAAAAGAAAAAAAAAATACAAAAAATTAGCTGCGTGTGGTGGTGCACGCCTGTAGTCCCAGTTACTCAGGAGGCTGAGGCAGGAGAATCACTTGAACCCAGGAGGCAGAGGTTGCAGTGAGCTGAGATCACACCACTGCGCTCCAGCCTGGGTAACAGAGCAAAAATTCGTCTCAAAAAAAAATTGGACACAACCTAAGTGTCCAGCAATGAGAGACTCAAACATCTGGCCACCCCCAGGGATGAGTGAGGCTGGGGAAGTGGGAAGGCTCACGGGGGGCATTAAGGCACGCGGAGGGGGTCGGAGCTGATGACAGAAAAACCCTTGCCGATCGCGGAAGGACTCCAGGCCCCTCAGTAGCTCTTTTGTTTTTTGAGACGGAGTCTCGCTCTGTCGCCCAGGCTGGAGTGCAGTGGCCGGATCTCGGCTCACACTGCAAGCTCCGCCTTCCGGGTTC
>NW_012115470.1:2641-4092 GCF_000951035.1 Colobus angolensis palliatus
TCGCACCACTGCACTCCAGCCTGGGCGACAGAGCGAGACTCCGTCTCAAAAAAATAAAAAATAAATAAATAAAAATAAAAGTAAAATAAAAATAAAAAATAGGCTGGGCGTGGTGGCTCACGCCTGTAATGCCAGCGTTTTGGGAAGTCAAGTTAGACAGATCACCTGAGGTCAGGAGTTCGAGACCAGCCTGGCCAACATGGCAAAACTCCGTCTCTACTAAAAATACAAAAATTAGCGGCCAGGTGTGGTGGCTCACACCTATAATCCCAGCACTATGCTGGTCAGGCTGGTCTCAAACTCCTGACCTCAAGGAATAATCCGGCCTCGGCCTCCCAAAGAGCTAGGATGACAGGCGTGAGCCACCGCACCCAGCCACCTTAGCCTTTAGAATAGTAGTTGTTCTCTGCCGGACGCGGTGGCTCACGCCTATCACCCCAGCACTTTGGGAGGCCAAGGTGTTCGGATCACGAGGTCAGGAGATCGAGACCATCCTGGCCAACATGGTGAAACCCTAGCTCTACTGAAAATACAAAAATTATCCGGATGTGGTGGCGTATGCCTGTAGTCCCAGATACTTGGGAGGCTGAGGCAGGAGAATCACTTGAACCAGGGAGTCAGAGGTTGCAGTGAGCCGAGATCACATCACTGCACTCCAGCCTGGTGACAGAGAGAGACTCCATCTCAAAAAAAAAAAAAAATAGTAGTTGTTCTCCGTAGTGGGGGATGGGGAGTGGAGGGGTGATTCTGTCCCCAGGGGACACTAGGCTATGTCTGGGGACATCTGTGGTCATCATGACCGGGGGTGCTCCTGGCATGGAGTGGGTGAAGGTCAGGGACGCTGCTTTGTACCCTGCAATGCCCAGGACGGCCCCACCCCAGAGAACAGCTTGGCCCCAACATCCATAGTGCCCAAGAGGAGAGACCCTAGTTTAGAGATAGGAACTGAAATATTTACAGGCCTAGTGTTTAATTTCTAAAGCGGATTTCCTCTGTAATCAGGAAAAAAAAAAAAAAAAAAAAAAAGCAATGAAGTGGAGAAACGGCACTCCCGGGAGATTCTGCACATTCCCAAGCCCACGCTGCACCTCACATGCAGCAGGGAGCAATGTCGCCGTAGTGGCCCCTCGCTGAGGTCAGCGATGCATGGGGCAAGGGAAGGGTCGAGGTGGGGACGGTGTCCTGCCAAGCACAGCGTGTCCTGGGGCCACCCGTCTACAGGCAGGGCGCTCTGCCACTCAGACAGGGGCGTGATGAGTCCGAGGCCACCCAGCAGGTCTGAAGCTCCCCAGGGGCCCTCCTCACAGCCCTTTCCCTTTGGAACCATATTCTATCAATTCCAAAAGTAAAATTCAGATTTTTTTTTCTTTTTGTTTTTTTTTTTTTTGAGACAGGGTCTCACTCTGTAGCCCAGGCTGGAGTACAGTGGTGCCATCTCGACTCGCTGCCCA
>NW_012115470.1:9632-10109 GCF_000951035.1 Colobus angolensis palliatus
AAAAAAAAAAAAAAAATGAACCAGCCAGGCACGGTGGCTCATACCTGTTTTCCCAGCACTTTGGGAGGCTGAGATGGGCAGATCACCTGAAGTCAGGAGTTTGAGACCAGCCTGGGCAACATGGTGAAATGCTGTCTCTACCACAAATACAAAAATTAGCCAGGTATAGTGATGTGCACCTGTAGTCTCAGCTACTTGAGAGGCTGAGGCAGGAGAATCGCTTGAGCCCGGGAGGTGAAGATTGTGTGCGGTGAGCCGAGATCATGCCACTGCACTCCAGCCTGGGCAACAAGAGCAAAACTCTACCAAGAAAAAAAAAAAAACCCCAAGAAGAAAGACTTTTGTTAAAAGTTAAAACATTTACTGACTTTCCCATGTCAACAATCATGGATTATGATGTCATGGTTTAAGTGGATATCTTTGTCTCCTCAGTGCTGTGGCATCCTATAGAGAACTTCAAATTTTTTTTTTTTTTTT
>NW_012115471.1:0-1097 GCF_000951035.1 Colobus angolensis palliatus
CACCATGTTGGCCAGGCTGGTCTCGAACTCCTGACCTCAGGTGATCTGCCTGCCTCAGCCTCCCAAAGTGCTGGGATTACAGGTGTGAGCCACCATGCCCAGCCTAAACATATGCAGTTCTTTACAGAGTTGCTAACATGTATGAGGACCGTGTATTGGAAATCCTCCTGCTAACAGTCTTAACAGTGGCTGCTCCTGAGGGCAGAGGTCAGGGTGCAGCATGGCCAGCTGCCCCCCCAACTCTCTTCCTGGGCAGCAGATGGATTCTGCCTGCAGACTGCCCTCGTGGGTGTCTGAGAAGCTGTACGCCCAGGCCAGTGAGCAACCTGGGTCTGCCCTAAGGCAGGGATCAAGAGGGAGACTCCATGAGTTCTCCGTGGGACCATCTGAGTCCCCAGGAGCCTGACCACTTCCGGAGCAGCTGCCCTGGCCCTGGCGCTCACACGCATCTTCCCTGGGAAGTCGTGGGGTTGGAAATGGGGTCATGTGGTTTTGCCCTGAACCGAGCACAGAGCATCTGAAATGTGGATTTGCTGGATTATCGCAATTCCAGCAGAGTATTTTTAGCTTGACCACAAAATATTTCAGGAGTAGCTTCTGAGTTGCCATTTATAAAGACAGCTGGGAGGACAAGGACCCCAGGTGTCACCTGACACAGGCAGAAGCCTAACTGTGGGCTGCTGTCAAGGGCGGCAAGCCCCCGAGGACCAGAGGTGGCAGCACAGCCTGGGGTACCTAGAACCCCTGTGGGCACCTGGATCTGGACACAGCTCCCTTCGGGGAGTGAAATCTACATGAATTCTACACTGTGGTCACAACTGTTTTCAATGGTATTTCTCTTTTTGAGTCCTCAGCAGCATGGTCACCAAGGACCTGTGGTGCAGCCTCCCACACTGCCCCTGCAGAGCCTCGGTGCCCCCACCCTGTGTCCTGTCTGCACAGGGGTCCCTGGGGTTGGTCTTTCTCCTCTGTCACTTTGTTCAGTCATGTGGAAAGAGAGATGTAGGCCAGGCGCGGTGGCTCATGCCTGTAATCCCAGCACTTTGGGAGGCCGAGACGGGCGGATCACAAGGTCAGGAGATCGAGACCATCCTGGC
>NW_012115471.1:7183-8534 GCF_000951035.1 Colobus angolensis palliatus
CAGGATGGTCTCGATCTCCTGACCTCGTGATCCGCCCGTCTCGGCCTCCCAAAGTGCTGGGATTACAGGCTTGAGCCACCGCGCCCGGCCCTAAGAATGTGTCTTAAGTGATTCAAAACTCAGATGGATACATAAGTTATCAAACACAAGTCACTGGTTAATACAACCTGCCAGACAACTGGAGTGCACATCACTCATGGGCCCACTGTAGCTTCGAGAAGTCACTAAGGACACCTCCTGCAGCTGGATCAGGAGTCCAGAGCAGGTGTCCAAAGGAAGATCCCTGGGACCAGAGCAGCAAAGCCCCACCGTGCAAGAACCTGGCAAGCAGTCGGACGGTGAGGACACCAGCCCACTCGTCCACACCCTCAGCTGGAGGCCCCTGACCTCTCTTGCAACTCCATGCAGAACAGCAAGGCCTCCCACCCTAAGAGGGCGCCAGGGCTGGGCACAGGGGCATTCAAACACAGAGGAGAACCCCCAGGACGGCTGGGACGTGAGCAGTGAGGCCTGTGAACAAAGGTGCATCTGAAGGCAAGCAGTCCCAGAGGGCTGTGACGATGGGCAGGACAGACCGCAGCACAGCCAACAGACTCGAGAGAGGCACTAAAAGAAGACTGGCGGTGGGGGTGGGGACAGTGACATCAAAGGAAACCGAAGGAAGGCAGTAAGAACTACCTGGGGAAACACCCGTGACAGCCAACACACACGTACAGGAAAAACCAACGAGGCCAGAAGGCTACATCGTGTGTGTGACTCCAAGCATGTACCTTCTGGAAAAAGCAAAACTATGGAGATTAGGTCAGTGGCCACCAAGGGCTGGGGAAAGGGAGGGTGGGTGGCTGGAGTGGAGGGTTCCAGGACACTGCAGCTCTGCATCATACCGCACTGGTGGGTTCACGTATTGCATACTTGTGAAAACCCGTAGAAGGCACAGCGCCAAGAGTGAACCTCAATGTGAACTGTGGACTTTTGTTACCAACAGCTTGGCAAGACGGGCTCATCAACCGTAACAAGTGGACCAGTTAACACAAGATGTTAATAACGTAGGGAAATCGGGGACTAAATGCAGTGTATGGGAACTCTGTGCCATCTACACAATTTTTCTTTAAGTCTGCTCTAAGAAATGAACTCTACTGGGCCGGGTGCAGTGGCTCACACCTGTAATCCCAGCACTCTGGGAGGCCGAGGCGGGCGGATCATGAGGTCAGGAGATTGAGACCATCCTAGCTAACATGGTGAAACCTTGTCTCTATTAAAAATACAAAAAATTAGCCGGGCGAGGTGGCGGGCGCCTGTAGTCCCAGCTACTTGGGAGGCTGAGGCAGGAGAATGGCGTGAACCCAGGAGG
>NW_012115471.1:14154-14466 GCF_000951035.1 Colobus angolensis palliatus
CCTCCCAAGTAGCTGGGACTACAGGTGTGCACCACCACGCCTGGCTAATGTTTTTTGTATTTTTAGTAGAGACAGGGTTTCACCATGTTGGCCGAGCTGGTCTCAAACTCTTGACCTCAGGTGATCTCCCCACCTCGGCCTCCCAAAGCGCTGGGATTACAGACATTAAGCCACTAAGCTCAGCAGAAAATTTTCTTAATAAAACAATGGGATAAGTGTGTACATTTTAAAAGGAGCTTCGAGGCCGGGCGCGGTGGCTCAAGCCTGTAATCCCAGCACTTTGGGAGGCCGAGACGGGTGGATCACGAGGTC
>NW_012115472.1:0-880 GCF_000951035.1 Colobus angolensis palliatus
TGGATGCAAATCCTACTTAGAATCTGCACATACCCGGGAGAGTTAAACGAACCCTCTGTGCCTCAGTTCCCTATTCTGAGATGTGGGAATGTTAGTAGATCTAACAACGCTGAAACACCTACTTTAAATGGGTACATTGTTTTGCTTGTCAACTATGTTTAAATAAAGCTGTTAAAAAAAAAAAGAATACTTACATAGGTGAGACTGGATGATCGACTTTCTCTGCAATAAGAGAAAAAAAAAACAAAACAAAACAGTGATCAGGTTACTGGCCCCGAAAGAAAGCATAGAGGATGCTTGTGGACAGTGCAGTGGGGTTTTTTTGGAATATTTAGCAAGTGTCCACGTTGGCTGACAAATACAAAATTATTTTTCAGGGAGAAAAGCTTGCTATTGAGAAACATACTAACTATCAGACACTTTGTAAGTGATGCCGTCCTTTGACTGCCGTCATCAATCAGGCCTCAGTTGGTCATAACCTCTAGTGACCGGTCGCTAGAGTCCATGACCAACTCAGGCCTGACCCATGATGGCAGTCAAAAATGATACTCACTTGATAGTGTAGAAGTCCCAGAAAAAACCAAACACAAAACAAAAAAAAACATTCCTCTTCCAGAGAAAGAAATAGTCTTACATGTTCTGATTCAATATCCGCCACGTTGTCACGTACAATCGCCAGCAGCTTTCTAAGACGATCTAGGAGAACATAGAGTGATGGTCAGTGCATTGGTGTTGCTGAGGAATCCCACAAGGACCCTTGGGGGCTGTGGACCAGGGCTGGAGTATAAGGAGGGGGCTGGTTGACAAGCATGGACTGAGCTGCTGCTGGACCATTCTCCTTGGTGTTGAAGGAAGGCAAAGGAGAGGGGCAGAAAGAAAT
>NW_012115472.1:1464-1743 GCF_000951035.1 Colobus angolensis palliatus
AGTGAGTGGTTGCTAGAGTCCCTGACCAACGGAAGCGTGATCCATGATGGCAGTCAAAAATGATATTCACTTGATAGTGTAGAAGCCAAAGAAAAAAGAAAACACAA
The DNA here is from genome assembly GCF_000951035.1 of Colobus angolensis palliatus. Classification (NCBI taxonomy): domain Eukaryota; kingdom Metazoa; phylum Chordata; class Mammalia; order Primates; family Cercopithecidae; genus Colobus; species Colobus angolensis. The sequence continues at coordinate 1,572 of NW_012115472.1, forward strand.
AACAAAAAAAAAGTTTCTCTTCCAGAGAAAGAAATAAAGTCTTACAAGTTCTGATTTCATATACTCCATGTAGCCACATTCATACGCCTGCAGATCTTTAAGAGAACCTAGAAGAACATAGAGTGACGGTCAGTGCATTGGTGTTGCTGAGGAATCCCACAAGGAGCCTTGG
>NW_012115473.1:0-415 GCF_000951035.1 Colobus angolensis palliatus
GCAGAAGACGGGTGATTTCTGCATTTCCAACTGAGGTACTGGGTTCATCTCACTGGAGATTGTCAGACAGGTGCAGGACAGTGGGTACAGTCCACAGAGCATGAGCCGAAGCAGGGCGAGGCATCACCTCACATAGGAAGCACAAGGGATTGGGGAATTCCCATCCCTAGCCAAGGGAAGCTGTGACAGACAGCATCTGGAAAATCGGATCACTCCCACCCTAATACTGTGCTTTTCCAATGGTCTTAGCAAATGGCACACCAGGAGATTTTATCCCATGCCTGGCTCAGAGGGTCCCACGCCCACAGAGCCTCGCTCATTGCTAGCACAGCAGTCTGAGATCTAACTGCAAGGTGGCAGTGAGGCTGGGGGAGGGGCGCCTGCCATTGCTGAGGCTTGAGTAGGTACACAAAGT
>NW_012115473.1:5235-6642 GCF_000951035.1 Colobus angolensis palliatus
CATCAGTGTGCTGCATTCAAGAGACCCATCTCATGTGCAGAGACAAACATAGGCTCAAAATAAAGGGATGGAGGAAGATCTACCAAGCAAAGGAAAAACAAAAAAAAAGCAGGGGTTGCAATCCTAGCCTCTTATAAAACAGACTTTAAACCAACAAAGATCAACAGAGACAAAGGCCATTACATAATGGTAAAGGGATCAATCCAACAAGAAAAGCTAACTATCCTAAATATATATGCATCCAATACAGGAGCACCCAGATTCATAAAGCAAGTCCTTAGAGACAAACAAAGACACGTAGACTCCCACACAGTAATAATGGGAGACTTTAACACCCCATTGTCAACATTAGACAGATCAAGGGGACAGAAAGTTAACAAGGATATCCAGGAGTTGAACTCCACTCTGCACCAAGCAGACCTAAGAAACATCTACAGAACTCTCTGCCCCCAGTCAACAGAATATACATTTTTCACAGCACCACAAGGCACTTATTCCAAAATTCACCACATAGTTGGAAGGAAAGCACTCCTCAGCAAATGTAAAAACAGAAATCGTAACAAACTGTCTCTCAGACCACAGTGCAATCAAACTAGAACTCGGGACTAAGAAACTCAATCAAAACCGCTCAACTACATGGAAACTGAACAACTTGCTCCTGAATGACTACTGGGTACATAACAAAATGAAGGCAGAAATAAAGATGTTCTTCGAAACCAATGAGAGCAAAGACACAACATACCAGAATCTCTGGGACACATTTAAAGCAGTGTGTAGCGGGAAATTTATAGCACTAACTGTCCACAAGAGAAAGCAGGAAAGATCTAAAATTGATGCCCTAACATACAAATTAAAAGAACTAGAGAAGCAAGAGCAAACACATTCAAAAGCTAGCAGAAGGCAAGAAATAACTAAGGTCAGAGCAGAACCAAAGGAGATAAAGACACAAAAAACCCTCCAAAAAATCAATGAATCCAGGGGCTGGTTTTTTGAAAAGATCAACAACATTGATAGACCGCTAGCAAGACTAATACAGAAGAAAAGAGAGAAGAATCAAATAGATGCAATAAAAAAATGATAAAAGGGATATCACCACTGATCCCACAGAAATACAAACTACCATCAGAGAATACTATAAACACCTCTACACAAAGAAACTAGAAAACCTAGAAGAGTTGGATAAATTCCTGGACACATACAGTCTCCCAAGACTAAATCAGGAAGAAGTTGAATCCCTGAATAGACCAATAACAGGCTCTGAAATTGAGGCAATAATTAATAGCCTACCAACCAAAAAAAAAAGTCCAGGACCAGATGGATTGCTCAGCCGAATTCTACCAGAGGTACAAAGGGGAGCTTGTACCATTCCTTCTGAAACTATTCCAATCAATAGAAAAAGAGGGAATC
>NW_012115473.1:10992-11473 GCF_000951035.1 Colobus angolensis palliatus
GATCTAATTAAACTAAAGAGCTTCTGCACAGCAAAAGAAACTACCATCAGAGTGAACAGACAACCTACAGAATGGGAGAAAATTTTTGCAATCTAACCATCTGACAAAGGGCTAATATCCAGAATCTACAGAGAACTTAAACAAATTTACAAAAAAAAAGTCAAACAACCCCGTCAAAAAGTGGGCAAAGGATATGAACAGACACTTCTGAAAAGAAGACATTTATGCAGCCAACAGACACATGAAAAAATGCTCATCACTGGCCATCAGAGAAATGCAAATCAAAACCACAGTGAGACACCACTTCACACCAGGTAGAATGGCAATCATTAAAAGTCAGGAAACAACAGGTGCTGGAGAGGATGTGGAGAAGTAGGAACACTTTACACTGTTGGTGTGACTGTAAACTAGTTCAACCATTGTGGAAGACAGTGTGGCGATTCCTCAAGGATCTGGAACTAGAAATACCATTTGACCCAGC
>NW_012115474.1:0-1748 GCF_000951035.1 Colobus angolensis palliatus
AACAGTAGACACTGGGGCCTACTTGAGGGTAAAGGGTGGGAGGAGGGAGAGAATCAGAAAAAATAACTATTGTGTACTAGCCTTAGTACCTGGGCGATTAAATAATCTGTACAACAAACACCTGTGACACAAGTTTACCTAGACAAAAAACCAGCATATGTACCACTGAACCTGAAACGAAAGTTCAAAAAAAGAATAATTATTAATGATATAGGTCATCTTGACATTGCACATCTGTGAGAAGATATCACCAAACCCTTAAAACATTGATAGATCATTCTGAGTTTTATTTTCACCAAGAGAAGATTTATGTGTAGAAATTTTATAATAAGCCTATTTATTTCATCAAAACACTTTAATTTGACAAGGTTAATTGTTGAAAATACAACTAGTGATAAAATACTGAAAATGAATTTTAAAGATAGAGCATCACTTGCTACATTTTGAAGGAAAGTTTAAGTGATTCGTATGAGATTATTGAAATTGCTTTAAAACTGTTTCTATTCTGAACACAGGAACTTGAGACCGGTTTTTTAGTGAGTGTTATCAAACAAAATAGTGAAACAGTTTAGATATACATTATTGTCTGTGGATAGCACTACTGCCAATGCAAACTAGATTAAGTTAATAAGCGAGTTTGTCTCATTAATATTTGCTATTAATATTTACCCAGAGAGTGTTTGCATGCTTTTAATGTGGAGAATAATCATCTCCCTCATAAATTTTTATTTAGTTTCATCTGTATAAAAAAGTTTGTGTATATTTTCTCTACTAATTGACTACTTGCATTTGCAATAAATGACTTAAATAGATATTTAATTATTTCCCTATGCAGTGTTGGTTGTGATTATATTACCATTTAGTATGCCTTGTTGGATATAAAACATGAAAAATCTTGGGTTTTGTTTCATAGATTTTTATTGTTTAGTTTTTCTAGTAATTCATTTAACTTTTTAAAATGTTTCGGACTGTGATAGATTGGGATTTTTAGAGGTGGTTGTTTATCACCAATAGTTTGATTAATGGTCATCCAGTGGATTTTAGTAAGATAATTACAAATACTTGAGGTGTGACGCCACAAAGAGCCATAACGAACTCAGTGTTCAACAGCTATAGAAACAGTTATGTGGATATTTCAGAGGAAAGATGAAGAATAAAATACTTTCATACTACAGAAATAAAGGACAGAGAAACTTCACTGTATTTCTTTGAGAACCTAAAGGAAAGGAAAAAAAAAAAAAAGAAAGAAAATGAGTGGGATTTAAAGGAGCACCTTCAATTTTCTCACTTTTGCATAATGACTTTGCCAATAATAGTGGTGAAGAACTTCGGTTCTTTAGAAGAAAAGATACAGATTACAGTTGATTGCATTGCAATGTTTTTTCCATCCCACTGAAATTACTCTGGGGGTGACTTGTATAAAAATTGATTCTTCCTCGTAATGCCGAGATGTGTGTTTGTTTAGTACTAATGAAAATAATAACATTAATGTACTTTTGAATTTAGGTGAAGAGATGAATAAAACCCTCAAATTATCTATGAGAAGGTTCATTACATTTTTCTTTTGAGGTTACACTTACATTTTTTTCTTACATAAAAAAGTTACACAGAATCAGCACTCATTATCTATGTGAATAGCTATTATAATATTTTGAAAGCCTATTAAATATAGACACCTTATATTCACTCAACTTTTACATATATTAGGTATTCTACATGTATTATCTCAAATTTTTGTGAGGATCCTT
>NW_012115474.1:2648-4006 GCF_000951035.1 Colobus angolensis palliatus
GGGCAAGGATTTAATTCTGACTCTCCAGTGTAACTAGCCAGTAGCCATATATGCCTACTGAGCAGTTGCTATCTGTCTGATCCAAATTGCTATTACCTGGAAGCATACACTACACATTGAGTTTGAAGTATACATGTAAATTGATAAACGTTTAGGCACTTCATTATGTAAATAAAAACATAATGATGCTATTTTTCTTTAATTTGAATTTTACCTTAGTGAGGAAAAGTATAACTGGCACTTCTTTGGACAGCAGTTGGTTGGGGATAGTGATGAGGATTAATGCAGGATTGAACTAAGTTTAGTAGGTCTAGATAAGGATTGAACAAATAATCAGAATTCATTAGCCTGTTGATTCAAGTAACTCGACTAATTGGCCACAGACAAAAAAAATAATAGAGGCAGAACGCGGTGGCTCACGCCTGTAATCTTAGCACGTTGGGAGGCCGAGGCAGGAGGATCGCAAGGTCAGGAGTTCGAGACCACCCTGGGCAACATGGGGAAACCCTGTCTCTACTAAAGATACAAAAATTACCCAGGCATAGTGGCACGTGCCTGTAGTCCCAGCTACTTGGAAGGCTGAGGCAGGAGCATCACTTGAACCTGGGGAGTGGAGGTTACAGTGAGCTGAGATCACACCATTGCACTCCAACCTGGGTGATGGGGCAAGACTCCATCTCAATAATAATAAAGGTAATAATTAGAAAGTGACGTTTTAGTAGAAGTAAGTAACATTCGGGTGATTTTCATTCATATGGGGATATTTGAACATTTTAAACGAGATTATAATATAAAGTTCACTCCTTCATTTTTCTTTGAAAAAGGTGGCATAGGGTTCTCTCAATTTACATGAGAACAATTCCTGGTTACTTTATGTAAAATCTGCAATATAAAACAAGGTCCCCAAAGCCACAAATAAAACTAATTGGAAGAAATACTATGCAAGAGTGTATAGAAATTCTAACAGGTCTCAGTAAATGCATTACAAAAGCTGAAATCTTACACAGCATTCATCATGCATCATGCGTCATGGTAGTTTTTTTGCGGGGAGGGTGAACATAAAAAGTAAAATCAGGATATGACAATAACTCCCAGAGAACACACTTTTCTTTGTTGTTTTTTTGTTTTGTTGTGTTTTGTTTTTGAGACAGTCTTGCTCTGCTACCCAGGCTGGAGTGCAGTGGCACAATCTTGGCTCACTGCAACCTCTGCCTCCTGAGTTCAAGTGATTCTCCTGCCTCACTCAGCCTCCTGAGTAGCCGGGATTACAGGCTCCTGCCACTTCACCCAGTTAATTTTTGTATTTTTAGCAGAGACGGGGTTTCGCCATGTTGGCCAGGCTGGTCTTGAACTCCTGA
>NW_012115474.1:4586-4850 GCF_000951035.1 Colobus angolensis palliatus
TAAATGGTGTCTGATATCACTGAGAATTTTTATTTGTCTTGTTGAAACATACGTGGGGTAAGTTTTATGGAAACTGATTCATCAGTGTATTATGTAGATGTATATTTTCTTTTACAAATGAAAACTATAACTTTGATGTGTACTTAAACTTAGCTGAATAAATTATAAAATATACATTCAAGTGATCTATGTAGAACTTTCTGGTTTAGTTACACTGGTTTTACAGACCCTTACCGTAATCACATCTGCAAAGACTTGTTTCCC
>NW_012115475.1:0-343 GCF_000951035.1 Colobus angolensis palliatus
TAAATGTGAGCCACTGCGCCTGGCCGATACAACTTGATTCTTTTGCATGAGGCTGTTAAGTTGTCCCAGTTTCATTTTTGGAAAAATCTATTCTTTGTTGCATGGTCTTGGCATCCTTGTTTGAAAATCATTTGCCTGTACATATATAGGTCTTTTTTCTGTACTCTGTATTCTATGTCATTGATCTGTGTGTCTATCCTTATGTCAGTACTACACTGTCTTGATTGCTGTAACTTTGTAATAAGATTGGAAATCAGAAAGTGTAAACCTTTTTTTTTTTTTTGAGAGGGAGTCTTGCTCTGTCGCTCAGGCCGGAGTGCAGTGGCCGGATGTCCGCTCACTC
>NW_012115475.1:5364-6566 GCF_000951035.1 Colobus angolensis palliatus
ATCCGCCTGCCTTAGCTTCCCAAAAGGCTGGAATTACAGGCGTGAGCTACCATACCCGGCCTTCATCACTGGATTTTAATGTAACAGACAGTACTTATATGATTTCAGTTTTCATATTACAACTCATTCTAAGAAATTACCATTCATTGAGTTTTGGTGTAATATTGAAGAAGAAAATACTTAGACAAAGCTATTAAAATATTCCTACTTTCAACTTTAGATCATTTCAGGATGGATTTTCTTCATATGCTTCAATCAGGACAGTGTATGTCTGACGGAGTACAGAGCACTTAGAAGGATACAGCCATCTTCTATTAAGCTAGACCCTAGATTTTAAAAAATGTGTAACAGTTTCACTTGTCTCACTGGTGTTTTTTGGTGGAAAATATTTATGTGATGAAGTTATTTATAAATGAATGAATAAATAGACATTTCTAAGTTTTAGTTTTTATTTGAGACGGAGTCTCACTCTGTCACCCAGACTGGAGTGCAGTGGCACGATCCTGACTCACTGCAATCTCTGCCCTCCTGGGTTCAGGTGATTCTCCTGCCTCAGCCTCCCGAGTGGCTGGGATTATAGGCGCCCACCAAATTAGAGGCTATTTTTTTTTTCCCCCCAAGATGGAGTCTTGCTCTGTTGCCCAGGCTGGAGTGCAGTGGTACGATCTCGGCTCACTGCAACCTCCACCTCTCAGGTTCAAGTGATGCTCCTGCCACAGGCTCCTGAGTAGCTGGGATTACAGGTGCACACCACTACTCTGGGCTAATTTTTTGTATTTTTTAAAATAGAGACGGGGTTTCACCATGTTAGTTAGGCTGGTCCTGAATTCCTGACCTCATGATCTGCCTGTCTTGGCCTCCCAAAGTGCTGGAATTACAGGTGTGAGTCACTGTGCCTGGCCTGTAAGACATTATTATTATTTTATACAGTTTATGTTAATTTATATTTACCCATATTTACTCTTTCTGTTGCTCTTTTTTGTGTCTCTTGACTTTCATCTGGGATCATTTTTCTCTTAGCTTTTTTTTTTCTTTTCTTTTTTTTTTTTTTGAGACAGAGTCTCGCTCTGTTGCCCAGGCTGGAGTGCAGTGGCATGATCTCGGTTCACTGCAGGCTCTGCCTCCCAGGTGCACACCATTCTCCTACCTCAGCCTCCCGAGTAGCTGGGACTACAGGCACCCACCACCACGCCCGGCTAATT
>NW_012115476.1:0-1489 GCF_000951035.1 Colobus angolensis palliatus
AAAGAAAAGAAAAGAAAGAAAGGAAAACTCAGGGATTATAGTAAGTAATTTGTTTTCTCTCTTTTAACTCTAACATTTCAAAAATTATAATACCTCCAATCTCCCAAACTAGGATTTGTATTCCTGGCTTGAACTTTTTTCACTCAAGACCCTCTAGATTGGTTTTCCCATGGATTTCGGATCAAAAGCCTCCTTTGGGTTATGTATTCCTTTGAAACGGATTCAAAGGCAGGGGGATCTGAAAAGAATTCATCCTTGCTGAGTGAATCAGCATCCCGTGAGCACAGGTGACAAGTTCTGACCTATCCCTTCACTGTGTGATAAGCCCAAAGGTCATGCTCTGGACTCAAACCTGCTTTTCCTTCTTCCTGCCCATTTTGTAGGTTTTCTGATAAGGTGCTGCAAGTCAGCTGTGACACTGTTTTCTCTCCCTACAAACACAGTCCCCAGGGCATGCACTCTGCCTGCAAACTTCCCAGCTGCTTCCAGCTCTCCCTCTGCCCACGGCCCTTTATTGCTGCATTCCAACAAATTAGCCATGTGACAGATTATTTTTAACTTCAATAGAGCAGCTCCCTCTCTTTTAATATATCATGCTTGGCCCACATTCCCTCGGTGAAAAGGGCACCATCGGCTGCTTCTGAGAACTTTTAGTTACTCCAATTGTTTGCAAAACTCTCTTAGAAGCTTGGGAAAAAAATACTGTAAGCTACAGTTCTGATTAAAAAGAAGAAAAGAAAATACATTTCTTTCTCCGTTCCCTTCCAGTCCCCTTCCTCCCCAGTTTTCTTATTTAGTGGAGACCTGGGAATTTTCCAGGTCTTCCCAAATCCCCTCTTTCCAGGTCTTCCCAAATCCCCTTAGATAATGCCACCCATTATCTAAGAGCAGGTTTTTTTAAGTGTAAATCCATCTCGAAAAAAAGCTACAGAAAAAAAGTAATAAAGTGCAAATCTATTTGGGAGGAAGGGAGGGCAGGTTCCTGAGTAACAGAGACCCCCACCCCAATCCCACACAGAACCCCAGCAGGTGAAGGATGGCAGCTCCTGAAGCGCTGAATTCCAAGACTCTTCCTAGATCTTGGAAGTCACCAAGAGAGTCCTGGAGGTTGAGCTTGACACTGAGGTTGAACCTTCTGTCTTGAAGTAAACTGCACAGTAACAATGAGCATCTCAGTAACCACCACATGAGCCAAAGGCCCTTCTCCAATTTTTCTGAACTTTCTAAATCCCAGATACTTCTCTAATTTCTTTTTTTTTTTCTTTTTTGAGATGGAGTTTCGCTTTTGTCACCCAGGCTGGAGTGCAATGGTGCCATCTCAGCTCACTGCAACCTCTGCCTCCCAGGTTCAAGTGATTCTCCTGCCTCAGCCTACCGAGTAGCTGGGATTACAGGCACCCGCCACCATGCCCAGCTAATTTTTGTATTTTTAGTAGAGACGGGGCTTTCACCATGTTGGCCAGGCTGGTCTTGAACTCCTAACATCAGG
>NW_012115476.1:3209-4407 GCF_000951035.1 Colobus angolensis palliatus
AAAAAAAAAAGATAACTATGTCAGAGGAAGAATACATTTCTTATAAAAATATAGGAAATGAATCTTTTGGTGCTGGAATATTCTGAATAATTTGAGAAGGGTTGTCTACACCCCAGAAATGTGGCACTATGTATGATTCTTATTTTGCTTAAGCTTTATTAAACAATATTATTAACTCAAATTTTAACAAGTCTTTCCAGTTGCCAGGTCCCATGCTAAGCAATTTGATAATGCATGATATCATTTAACCCTCACAGCAATTAACAGTCTTAGAGGTTTTTGGTATCCCCATTTTACAGATGAGGAATCCTGAAGTGCTGGGATTACATGCATGAGCCACCATGCCCGGCTGATGTATATATTATAAAAGTAATAGATTAGTGCATTCTCAGTAGAGTCCTCTCGCTAGAGTAACCAGAGCTCTCTGACTTTCTCAAGGCCCCTCCTAGTGAGAAAGACTGAGCAGCAAGAACAGAGACTTGTTGTGGTTAAATGTTAACTTGTGTTTATTTCTCTACAACTGCCTGTTGTTTAATTTGGCCAAGTCAGTGAAGATTCTTTCGTAAGCCTGTATGTAATTTCTGAACACCAGACCCGCGACCTTTATACACATGCTAAACATTTATAGAGTGGGAGAGTTCTTTTTTCTCCATCAGTGAGTTAAGTAAATACCAACATCCTCCCCCTTGAAAAAAGTATTCTTTGATCTACACCAAAGATAAACCAGCAATAATTCACTGACCAGCTGAGGGTTTTAAAGCAGATTATTTGATAAACCTGTTAATTTCAGAGGGCACTGGGGCTTGTTTCTTCCTGATGCTGGGTTTTAAGTCATAAAGTCTTAGCATTCCAGAGATGGAAAGAGAAATTTCAAAATGATCTCATCAAACCCCCTCAATTTAATGGATGAGAAAACTATGAGCTCCAGACAGAGAAAAGGCAGTTTAACTCATAGATGTGTTAACAAAGAACCATATAGAAATGTTTTGTTACACAACAATTCCTGCGGCATTTTAAGCCTTCTGTGGTTATTGCTTTTTGTTTCCTTTATGATCTGGTGATGCAAGGACAGTATTTGGGCCTGGAAATGGAAACCTGTGGACAGTAATCCTCAGCTTTGTGCTGACGTCAGAGATATTTGAGAATCGTTGCTGCCCCCTGCTGGAAGTTTAAGATTTAATGGGCTCTCAAGATTATA
>NW_012115476.1:5160-6925 GCF_000951035.1 Colobus angolensis palliatus
TAATTTTAGTAGAGACAGGGTTTCACCATGTTGGCCAGGCTGGTCTCGAACTCCTGGCCTCAAGTGATCTGCCTGCCTCCCCTTCCCAAAGTGCTGGGATTACAGGTGTGAGCCACTGCACCCAGCCAATACTAGCTTTTCTCTTTTTTCTTTATTTTATTTTCTTCATTTGGAATAGGTAATATATTCGAAAGATTCCTAAGTTTAAAAAATTGTCTTTTACATCTTGTCAAAGCAGTATTTAGTGACAAACCTCATTCCTTTTGATGGAGGCATAATATTCCATTGCTTGGGTGTATCATACATTATTTATTCAGTTCTCTTTTGATGGATTAAAAAGTACATCTCTGTAAGAATAGGGACTTTATTATAGATAATTGGTTTTTGCTGTTCCTGGTAGTGGGAATATGTCAACAGAATGTGTCTAATGAATGAATAGATATTTGCCAACTCTCAAATATTTGTCCATTTCAAAAATGCTGCATTGTTGGGATCTCAAACCTAAGCAAAAGAAAAAAATTGCTGCCCTGAATATCTTTGTGCCTATATTGTTGGCATAGGATGGAGCTAGGAGAAAGCATAGGTTCAAAATGCATGTGAATTTTAAGTTTTAATAGATACTGTCAAATTGTTACTTTTGATAAGGAATATAGTAATTTGATCATTTCCCTACCTGACAGGGCATCAAAACCAGAATCTCCCAGAGAGTTTAATTTAAAACAGCTCCTTTCTGCACACCCCACTCCATGCTAATTCAGCAGGTAGGGGAGGAATCAGAATAGATTACTAATTCAGCAGTTAGGAGAAGAATCAGAAATACACAAATTTCCCATCGCTGGGGAATCTGTATATATAACGACGCTCCCTCAGGACTGGGAAGGGCCGCATAATCTACCCATTTCTTGCCATGCAGTAGCAGATGGGAATGTGCTCATATAGCCTCATCTTAATAGGGTTACTTACATGTTATTCATTCCATGCTGACCGACTGCCTGCTGAGTGCAAGACCCTTTGCTCCCTCTCCCAGAGGCAAGACAGAACTGGGGATGTGGTGTGGATTTCTCCACTCCCATGGGTGGTGATGCTGGGGTGAGTGAGTGAGTTGCTGTACCTGCTGGCCCCTGGCTGGGGGTTGGGAAGGAAGCAGTGTGTGGGTGAAACTCAGGAATCCTGCAGCACTCCAGTGCCCAGAATTTTTTAAAGGCCCAGCCCTGCTCTCAGTGACATGTATCCATGTCTAGCACAAACGAAGCTGGCACCCCTGCTGGATCTTCTTGGGTGACTTCTACCAGGGGTTCCCTGAAAGCTGGTATGTGAGACAGGGCACAGACCTCTCCCTCTGGGCCCTACTAAACCAGTTAAAATATGCAGATAAAACCCACATGCAAAATGCACCATCGACAGTCAACAGATGACACTCATAAAAAGAGATGACAGATTTCACCATCATTCACGACCTACCCAAATGTCACATCCTCTGGGCTCTTTCCAAGGCAGCTCCTGTCCCAAGTGGGTGTTGTTTCCATGCACTTCATGGCACTGGAAATATAACAACAAAAGGAAAAACATACTACCTCTGCTCCCAGAGGCTTACTATGTAAAATGTCTCCTGGCTGCTTTACTGCATGATTCCATCTGATGCTCCCAACCAACAGTGCAGGAAACTCAGAGAAGTTAAATAACCAGATAAAAGCCACACAATTTGTTTAGTAGAGTGGTCTTCACATTTTTTTGCTTACATATTCCATCAAATAATTTTGAAAAA
>NW_012115477.1:0-1458 GCF_000951035.1 Colobus angolensis palliatus
TGAGACCCTATCTAGGGCCACCTGGTGCTAACTTTTTAGGTTTTGTAAGGCCTACTAGTTTCAGCATCAGATTCCATCGCTCAGGGCAATGCTTATTCTGATGAGGTAGCTAAAGAAGCAGCCAGCGTTCCAACTTCTGTCCTTCACGGCCAGCTTTCCTCCTTCTTGTGGGTCACTCCCATCTACTCCCTCACTGAAACTTTCACCTATCAATCTCTTCCCACACAAGGCAAATAGTTCTTGGACCAAGGAAAAGATCTCCTTCCAGCCTCACAGGGCCATTCTATTCTGTCGTCATTTCACAACCTCTTCCATGTAGGTTACAAGCTGCTAGCCCATCTCCTAAAACCTCTCTTTTCCTTTCCATCGTAAAAATCTATCCTCAAAAAAATGACTTCTTGGTGTTCCATCTACTATTCTACTACTCAGGAATTTCCCAGGCCCCCTGCCTCCCCTATCCATCAAGCTCAGGGATTTGCCCCTGCCCAGGACTGGCAAATTGACTTTACTCACATGGCCCAAGTCAGGAAATTAAAATACCTCTTGGTCTGGGTGGACATTTTCACTGGATGGGCAGAGGCCTTTCCCACAGGGTCTGAGAAGGCCACCACAATCATGTCTTCCCTTCTGTCAGACATAATTCCTTGGTTTGGCCTTCCCACTTCTATACAGTCCAAATAACAGACCAGCCTTTACTAGTCAAATCACCCAAGCAGTTTCTCAGGCTCTTGGTATTCAGTGGAACCTTCATACCCCTTACCATCCTCAATATTCAGGAAAGGTAAAAGGGACTAATGGTCTTTTAAAAACACACCTCACCGAGCTCAGCCTTCAACTTAAAAAGGACTGGACAATACTTTTACCACTTGCCCTTCTCCGAATTCAGGCCTGTCTTTGGGATACTACAGGGTACAGACCATTTGAGCCCCTGTATGTACACTCCATTTTATTAGGCCCCAGTCTCATTCCAGACACCAGCCCAACTTGAGGTGCACCCCAAAAACTTGTCATCCCTACTATCTTCTGTCTAGTCATATTCCTATTCACCTTTCTCAGCTACTTATGAATACCCTGCCCTTGTTTAAACTGCCAGTTTACACTTTTCCTTCAAACCATCATAACTGATAACTCCTGGTTTTACCTCAAACTGCCACCCTTAAGTCTCTCTTAAAGTGGACAGATAACCTTTGCTGACGGGGTACACTCCAATAGTTTCACCCTGATGAAGTCCTATTCTTTACTTTTATACTCATTCTTGTTCCCATTCTTATGCCACCCTCTACCTCTCCCCAGCTATCTCCACCACACTATCAATCTCACTCACTCTCTCCTAGCCGTTTCTAATCCTTCTTTAACAAACAATTGCTGGCTTTGTATTTCTCTTCCTCCAAAGTCGCGGAGGCATTGACTTACTCACTGCTAAAAAAAAAAAAAAAAAAAAAAAAAAAAAAAAAAAAA
>NW_012115477.1:1508-22754 GCF_000951035.1 Colobus angolensis palliatus
AAAAAAAAAAAAAAAGACTCCATATGTTTTTAAATAAAGATTGTTGTTTTTAACCTAAATCAATCTAACCTTGTATATGACAAGATTAAAAAAAAAAAACTCAAGAATAGAGCCCCAAAACTTGCCAACCAAGCAAGCAATTACACTGAACCCCCCTAGGCACTCTGTAATTGGATATCCTGGGTCCTCCCAATTCTTAGTCCTTTCATACCTGTTTTCCTCCTCCTCTTATTTGGACTTTGTGTTTTCCATTTAGTTTCTCAATTCATACAAAACCGTATCCAGGCCATCACCAATCATTCTATATGACAAATGTTCCTTCTAACAACCCCACAATATCACCCCTTACCACAAAATCTTCCTTCAGCTTAATCTTGCCTACTCTATGTTCCCACACTGCCCCTAATCCTGCTCAAAGCAGCCTTGAGAAACATTGCCCATTATCTATCCATACCACCCCCGAAAAATTTTCGTTGCCCCAACACTTCAATACTATTTCATGTTATTTTTCTTATTAACATAAGAAGACAGGAATGTCAGGCCTCTGAGCACAAGCTAAGCCATCATATCCCCTGTGACCTGCACATATACATCCAGATGGCCTGAAGCAAGTGAGGAATCACAAAAGAAGTGAAAATGGCCAGTTCCTGCCTTAACTAATGACATTCCACCATTGTGATTTGTTCCTGCCCCATGAGGGATTAACCTTGGAAAATTGCTTCTCCTGGCTCAGAAGCTTCCCCACTGAGCACTTTGTGACCCCTACCCCTGCCCGCCAGAGAACAACCCCCTTTGACTGTAATTTTCCATCACCTACCCAAATCCTATAAAATGGCCACACTCCTATCTCCCTTTGCTGATTCTCTTTTCGGACTCAGCCCACCTGAACCCAGGTGAAATAAACAGCTTTGTTGCTCACACAAAGCCTGTTTGGTGGTCTCTTCACATGGACACACACAACAGCTTTTATCGGAGGATTTCTGATGTGGGAGTTGTGCTGTGAAGCTAGGAGGCTGTTATTATCACCTAGTTTGTGGGGTACACGTAGTGTGGGAGAATAACGTGACTTCCCTTGAGGAGAAAAAGAGTGTCGGGTTCTAGCTTCGATGCCATAATGTTTTAAAATAGCTCAAGGCCCTTATCTTCACTCTTATTTTTAATTTTCGAACTTTTTCTAGCTATGATTTCTACTGATTTCTTTTTACTTGCTAACCTCACAGCACCTAATCACCATGCGTAGTAAAACTTGGAAATATGTCTAAGACACTGGATTGCACTCTGCTGAAAGACAAAAAAATCTAATATTTGTATTTATGTCCACAGTACCTAGCATAGTGCCCAGAAAATAAAAGGTGCTCTATATGTTTATTGAATGAATGCAGCAATATTCACAAATGGAAAGGATTGTGAAAGCAATGAATGAATACCAATACAAATCTGGGTTTGTATTTGTGGAGGAGTATGTGTGTGCTTCTTGCATGAAGTCATTAGAGAAGCAATTAAGACACGCTCGAGGACAGTTACAAAGTCTGATCACTGGCATGAGTTTTGGGCAAGGAATATCATTTTAATCTGAAATATAGGAAAAGTCACTAGAAAAATAACAGAGCATTATGGAAAATACCATCACAATCACTTGGTGAATAGCAATGAAGAGAAAAATGTTAATACAGTCCCCACTGGTACATTCTGAAACTAAGATCCAGCTAAATACCTACTAATGAAGTTTTCTAATTGAAAACATATTTTCATAATTCAAGTACTATAGGGTACACATTCAACAAAGAAAGTCTGTTTCATAGTGTTAGAAATAAGAGTCCTGTGAAATCAAGTTTATTGTTAGAAGTAGGTTTTAAGAAACCTGAAAAGATTGGTAATACTAAAAGAAATATGGAACAGATGTTGTCTCAAGCAGGGTCCTGGATAAACAATATCAAAACATTGATATGAAGCTGATGACAAAGGGTGATGGCAATGGTATGTTTTTGGTTTTTGTTTTTTCTTTTTGTAAAATGTATACATGCTCTAATCAGCAGTGTACAACTTCTTTTGAATCTCAGGAATAGCTAAACGATTTTAGTAAGTATTAGGTATGCTTTGAATTTAGATTTTAATAGGTCATATATTTATAGAAACCACTAGATGAGGTTTCAGAAGTGTAAATCTTGCTCTTTGTTCAATGGAAGTGTTTCTCATTAAACAGTCTGTTCTGGTCCTTGTAAATAAGTCCTCCTAGAAGTTACGCCTAAAGAGAGAATAAACATCAGTCTAACTGTATGTGATACGTGAGTAAGTTTGTAAACTGTAGCGTACTCAGTGGTGTAACAACATTGGTGTGCTGGATATCCGGAAAAGATTTAAAAATACATAAACAGTAAATAGAATCTACACTTTCCTCTACTACTTAGGAGATACATGGAATTCTAGAAATAAACAAATCCTGATATTTTGTCTCAATATGTTAGCTTTATTTAAAATGAAAAACAAAAGGAATTTAAGGGAGATTAACCACTGACTGATGACAGAATTTGGACAAAGGGTCAGATCTCCTGTGCTCTGGACCTCCTCTTCTCTTTTGCCTTGTATTCAAAAACTGTATTTATGTTACTAACACTTGATATCTACAAAAAATGCCTCGAGTTTTACATATGAGCAAAACGACCTTTAAAAATTAAGTTTAAATTTTATTATAGAGGTATGGACTTTAATAAATCTAACAAAGAATGAAGGAAATAAAGTTTCAGGTGGAAAAGTAATTATTCCATTAGAGTGACAGGATGGAGAATCAGGAATCGTATTAGCTTAGACTTAAAACTATGCATAGAATGTATTCATAAAGGTTATCCAATAAACTATATAACCGATCTTCCCCTTTTCCAAAAAACCCCACAAGATTTTCATAATAAAGAGGTTCATTTGTGCAGTGATGTTCCAATATTATAACTTGTTTAAGGGGCTGGATTCCGTTGAGCATGCTTTCAATTCTTTTAGGTATATACCCAGAAACGGAAGTGCTGGATCATATAATCATTCTATTTTTAATTTTTTGAGGAAATGCCATGAGTTATACAGAACTGGAACTGACTAACCCAAACGGAGAGGCTCTTTGGGTTGAATAGGGCTGGTTATTTACAGAAGGCATGGCTGAAGCAGATCTATTGTTCTGACTGGCCCTAATAGCCACATAAATTCCGAAATCATTTCTTTCCTTCCTCCCCAAATTAAAGATTTGGAAGTAGAGTTGAAAGCAAAACTTCAGAATGTCAAACCCACAAAAATGTTATGGTTTGGGGTATTTAATCTTCATAGACTATTAAAAAGATCTGAGTGGGTATTTGTTTTTATTGGGGACTAACGGCGGGTTCCAAATGAGAAAAATGCATCAAGAAGTTTCACAGCCACTTCAAATAAATTTTGGCTTAAAGAAAAAAAGTTTTATATCAGGTATAAAAAAAGTGATAAAACATTATATACAATTATTTTCTACCACAGAAATTTTGGAAAGCTGCATAAAGAATCCAATTTTGATCCTTAAAAATTATTTTTATTTCTTTCTTTCAAGAAAGACGATAAGATGTAGTCGCTTCACGCACAATCTCTGCTCACTGCAACCTCCACCTTCCAGGTTCAAGCGATTTTCCTGCCTCAGCCTCCTGAGTAGCTGGGATTTACAGGTGTGTGCCACCATACTTGGCTAATTTTTGTATTTTTATTGGAGACAGGGTTTCACCATGTTGGCCAGGCTGTTCTCAAACTCCTGATCTCAGGTGATCTGCCCACTTTGGCCTCCCAGAGTGCTAGGATTACAGGCGTGAGTCACCACGCCTGGCCAAATTCAGTCACTTCTTTCAGCTGAGAGAAACTTCCAGTCTAATCTTTCTTCCGCCTCCATCCCCCTCCCCAATTCACCCTTCTGTACATGCATAGCTATATGCTCTCTTCTCTTCCTCCTACTTTAATTCCAAAGAATTTGGTTTCAAGAAAATTATGTCCCGGCTCTTCTCCAGTAAGTCACAGAATTATTTATTATGCACTAGATGCCCTAATTATAGAACAAATGTATTTTATAGTTTATATAAAACAGAGATATATCTCGATGTTAGAACCATTTTGTATACCGTTTTACATCAATTGATTCACCAAACCTCCTGTAAATAAATTATAGACAAAAATGAAGAGCAAACTTCATTGGGATGTTAAGCTTCTTGAAATGAGAATTCCACTTTACTCATTGTTTTATCTTGAGAGTACAGGGCCACACAAATAAATGAGGAAGGAATGAAACCCTCCTTACTGATTATGAATATGTGACATCTTCACACGACTAACTCATGAGGATTAGCTACAAACATTGGGTCTTCCCGTTTTTCATTTCCTTACAGATTGTGGACCACAAATGAAAGAGGTTGGCAACTGCTAAGTTTGCTATTCTGTAATTAGGTTATTAATCGTAAAGTTTTTTCTCTACGAGGAAAATTAAAGGTTGACTGTTTTGCTTGTTTTTAAAAATCGAACTAAGTTTTAGCCAGGCAGGGTGGCTTCAAACCTAAAATCTCAGCACTATGGGAGGCCGAGGCAGAAGGATTCCTTGAGTTCAGGGGTTCAAGACCAGCCTGTGCAACATAGCGAGACCTCATCTCTATTAAAAAACAAAAAACAAAAAATACACACACAATTCTGCATTTACTGTCTACCTCTCAACAGGGTATGTTTTATAGTTAGTATCACATTGGGCCACCCTGTCAATGCTGTTGCTATTCACTCAGGAGAAAGTATATACCTACATCAATTTTTCCTGGGGCTGATACATTTCTGTTATTTTTCCTTCCACTGAAAAAAAGCCATTATTAATGTTACTTCTTTGCCTACTGAATATGGCAGACAATTGGACTGGCTGATCCAACCTGTATTTTCAAATCCATTCCTCCCCTGTCTGCCTCTACCACAGTGTAATAAAACTCACTTTTCCAGACTATCTTTAAGCTTTGAGTGATTATGTGACACAGTCCTGGCTAGTGAGATGCAAAGCTGATTAGCAGCTGCTAATGCTCTCGGTTCCCTCTCCTTCTTCCTGCCTAGTGCCTGGATGGTGAAGCAGCCATCTTGCAAATATGGAGATTAAAACTACATGCTAAGGATGGCAGCATAGAAAGATGTAACAAGCCTAAGACATTAGCCACATTGTAGAATCACTGCACCAGAATGGAGGACCTATCTGAACTTTTTCCAGTTTTTAAAATAGTGGTAATATACACATAACATAAAATTTACCATTTTAAGCATTTTAAGTGTATATGGTATTCACTACATTCATATTGTTGTGCAACCATCACCACCATCCATCACATCTCTCTAAGTCTCTTCATCTTGTAATACTGAACCTCTATACCCACTGAACAATAACTCTCCATTCTCCTTTCCTCCAGCCCCTGGAAGCCACCATTCTACTTTCTCTCTCTGATTTCTGACTGCTCTACCTACCTCAGATAAATGGAATCACATGTATTTACCTCTTTGTGATTAGCCTATTCATTTAGCATAATGTCCCCAAGGTTCATCCATGTTGTTGTATATGTCAGATTTTTTTTTATCTTTTTATGGCTAGATGATATCCCATTGTATTTTTGGGCCATGTTTTGTATATTTATTCACCCACTCATGGACACTTGGATTGCTTCCACATTTCAGCTGTTGTGAACAATGCTGCTATGAACATAGATGTACAAGTATCTGTTTGAGAACACGCTTTCAATTCTTTTAGGTATATACCCAGAAATGGAAGTAGACACCCACACACACAAAAACACATATCTCTTATATATCAAAAATACAATGAATGGCAGTTTACTTCTACGTCATTCTTCCCGAAGTTTCTTTCAGTCCAGTTTCAAAAAAATAGTTCCTCATTGTTTACAAAGGGGGGGAAAAAAGATACTTCCTTTGCAATCCCCCCTTTCCACTGCCTCACAGATGAAAAATGGAAAGTACCTCTGACTGGTCCCTCCCACAACCAATCAGACTGGTTGTTGGCCAGGCTTTCATTTACATAGGGTGTAAACAAGTAACTAATGGGAAACCTCTAGAGGGTACTTAAACCCCAAAAATTCTGTACCCAGGGCTCTTGAGCTGCTTGCTCAAGCCCACTCCCATACTGTGGAGTGTACTTTTGTTTCAATAAATCCGTGCTTTTGTTTTGCTTCAAAAAAAAAATGCTGGAGAGAAATTGCTAACCCCTTTTGCCCCTTCATCTCTTCTGCCATGTGAAAACATTGACATGGCACCATCTAGGGGAAACATGCCCTCAGCAGACACCAAACCTGTCAGCACCTTGATCTTGAACTTCTCAGCCTCCAGAACCATAAGAAGTAAATTTCTGTTGTTACCCAGTCTCAGGTATTTTGATATAGCAGCACAAATGACCTGAGACACCATAGGTTGCCTTCTCACTCTGCTGATAGTGGCCTTCTATGCACAAGGTTTTTAAGTTGGCTGGGCATGGTGGCTCATGCCTGTAATCCCAGCACATAGGAAGCTGAGGTGGGCAGATCATTTGAGCCCAGGAGCAGAAGTCCAGCCTGGGCCACATGGCAAAACCACTCCTCTACAAAAGATACAGAAAAGTTAGCCAGGCTTGGTGGCATGCATCTATAGTCCCAGCTACTCTGGAGGCAGATGTAGGAGACCGCTTGAGCCCAGGAGGTTGAGACTACAGTAAGCTGAGATCACACAACTGTACCCCAGCCTGAGTGACAGAGTGAGACCCTGACTTGAAAAAAAACAAGTTTTTAAATTTCATGAAGTTCAATTTGTCTATTCTTTTTTGTCATTGTCTGTGCCTTTGGTGCCGTATCAAATCTTGCCAAATCCAATGTTGTAAAGCATTTGCCCTATGTTTTACTTAAGAGTAAACCTTTTTTTATCCTTTATTTTTAGGTCTTTAATTCATTTTAAGTTAATTTTTATATGGTGCTAGATAAGGGTTCCATTTTATTTTCTTGCATGTTGATATCCAGTTTTCCCAGTATCATTTGTTGAAAAGATTGTCCTTTTACCACTGAGTGTTCTTGGCATCTCTTTGCAAATTATTTGGTCATATGTGTGAGGGATTATTTCTGGGTTCTCTATCCTGTTCCATTGGTGTATATGTGTGTCTTTATGCCAGTACCACACTGTTTTAATTACTGTAACTTTGTATGAAATTTTAAATTCAAAAAAACTGCTTTAAAGTTCATATGGAACCAAAAAAGAGCCCACATTTCCAAGACAATCCTAAGTCAAAAGAACAAAGCTGGAGGCATCACGCTACCTGACTGCAAACTATACTACAAGGCTACAGTAACCAAAACAGCATGGTACTGGTACCAAAACAGAGATATAGACCAATGGAACAGAACAGAGTCCTCAGAGATAATACCACACATCTACAGCCATCTGATCTTTGATAAACCTGAGAAAAACAAGAAATGGGGAAAGGATTCCCTATTTAATAAATGGTGTTGGGAAAATTGGCTAGCCATAAGTAAAAAGCTGAAATTGGATCATTTCCTTACTCTTTATACGAAAATTAATTCAAGATGGATTAGAGACTTAAATGTTAGACCTAATACCATAAAAACCCTAGAAGAAAACCTAGGTAATACCGTTCAGGACATAGGCATGGGCAAGGACTTCATGTCTAAAACACCAAAAGCAATGGCAACAAAAGCCAAAATTGACAAATGGTATCTAATTAAACTAAAGAGCTTCTTCACAGCAAAGGAAACTATCATCAGAGTGAACAGGCAACCTACAGAATGGGAGAAAATTTTTGCAATCTACTCATCTGACAAAGGGCTAATATCCAGAACCTACAAAGAACTCAAACAAATTTACAAGAAAAAAACAAACAACCCCATCAAAAAGTGGGCAAAGGCTATGAACAGACATTTCTCAAAAGAAGACATTCATACAGCCAACAGACACATGAAAAAATGCTCATCATCACTGGCCATCAGAGAAATGCAAATCAAAACCACAATGAGATACCATCTCACACCAGTTAGAATGGCAATCATTAAAAAGTCAGGAAACAACAGGTGCTGGAGAGGATGTGGAGAAATAGGAACACTTTTACACTGTTGGTGGGATTGTAAACTAGTTCAACCATTATGGAAAACAGTATGGCGATTCCTCAAGGATCTAGAACTAGCAGTACCATATGACCCAGCCATCCCATTACTGGGTATATACCCAAAGGATTATAAATCATGCTGCTATAAAGATACATGCACACGTATGTTTATTGCGGCACTATTCACAATAGCAAAGACTTGGAATCAACCCAAATGTCCATCAGTGACAGACTGGATTAAGAAAATGTAGCACATATACACCATGTAATACTATGCAGCCATAAAAAAGGATGAGTTTGTGTCCTTTGTAGGGACATGGATGCAGCTGGAAACCATCATTCTCAGCAAACTATCGCAAGAACGGAAAACCAAACACCGCATGTTCTCACTCATAGGTGGGAACTGAACAATGAGATCACTTGGACTCAGGAAGGGGAACATCACACACCGGGGCCTATCACGGGGAGGGGGGAGGGAGGATGGATTGCATTGGGAGTTATACCTGATGTAAATGACGAGTTGATGGGTGCTGACGAGTTGATGGGTGCAGCACACCAACATGGCACAAGTATACATGTGTAACAAACCTGCACGTTATGCACATGTACCCTAGAACTTAAAGTATAATAAAAAAATAAAAAATAAAAAAATAAAAAATTTAAAAAAATATTTTAAATTCAAAAAGTTTAAGTCTCCCACATTTGTTCTTTTTCAAGATTTTGTCTGAACATTTAAGAAAAAAAAAAGTCCTTCATTATAATTTTGGTTTTATATTACCTGCTGCCGAACACAATCTTGACACATTGGTATGATGTATTTTTGGTATTGAGCTCAATAATATTATGAGAACTTCCAAAAAACAGTTATAATTGAGTTATCTCTAATATGTAAGACAATAATTTATCAAGATTAATTTGAGATCATTTTGTGAGAAAAGGAATTTTTCCTTTTTTGTTAAATGTAGGTACCAGAAAATTAATAATTCATATTTCATACCTGAGGGACTTCTAACCTCAGAGCTTTATTGAGAATGACTGAATTAGATTTTCATATCTGCTTCTGCAGTTAATCTGCTGTGATATGTTATTTTGATTGACATATATATAGAAAATCTCACCTCATACACAAAAGAGGTGGAAAAGAGGTTCTCAAAAGTTCGTTGCAGTGTGGAATGTGAAACTGTATCAGTGAACTTTTCATACTCTGCAACATTAAAAACAATCAGTCTCTCCACTTCAAACGGATCTTTTACCTCTGAATGATTTTGTAACATCACAGACTGGTTATTTGGAAAAGATGGGTTCAATAAGTTAGGTAGCTCTTCCAAACACTGATCCATTCCATCATGTAATATTAAAAGAAAATCATAGGGTTTTTCATTTTGTTTTTGTTTTTGGAGACAGGGTCTTGCTGTGTCACCCAGACTGAAGTGTGGTGGCTCAATCTTGGCTTACTGCAGCGTTGACCACCTAGGCTTAAATGATCCTCCCACCCCAGCCTCCCAAGTAACTGGGACTAAAGGCAAACACCACCACGCTCGGTTATTTTTTAAATTATTTGTAGAGATGAGAGCTTACTGTGTTGCCCAGACTGGAAAAATCATGTTAATAATAACAAAATTGATTTTATTGGAAAAGTCTTTAAATATTAGGAAACTATTAAGCTCATGGCAATGGACACCAGCTTTCCAAAATCCAAATTGTCACCAGAAAGCTCAGATTTTTATCACCAGCAACAGAGACTGCCAGTTGATCCCCTCGAAGTAACAGGCTCACTTTGATCATTTTCAAGAAAATTTCTGTCAAATATTAGATCTGAATAACCATAGCTTCCTGTCATTCATCATTTCAAGGAAGAGTGGTGCAAGTAACAATGCTCTAAAAAAGTGACGGTTCAGCCCATATTCAATTAACAGCACACGTGTTTGTCCTTAAGACAACCACGGTACTTGGTATGCTTTAGGTTCATTTCCTATTGTGACATAGAGAATTTTTAAAACATATGTATTCAAGGGCAGAGATTCAATAGTAATTTTTCACTGTTTCATAAGGGCATTCTGAAGTAAATATTTTAAAAATTTTTTATTTATTTTAGCAGTGAGTATGTGATAGCAAAAAATACAGTGATAACTAGTAAAGTTTGGTGCCACTGTCTTGATTCATGCCAAGGCACCAACAATCTTACCCTCTATTGCTTTGGCACCATTAGGGCAAATGTCAACACAAAGCAAACGGCAAATAATGTTTTAGCATTATGATGAAAATAGTTTTGATTCTATGGGCCTCCAAGGGTTCACACATTCTGAGTAGCACTACCATATGGAATACCAAACTGACCAACAATTAAACCAAAAATACACAATAGATCAAGTAAAGCTATTACCTAAGAAAGCCAGGTCATTCAGCAATCAGCATTAAGGATCACTGGTTCATGAAACATGCATTCCCTTGCTGAGGTAATTGCACTTGTATTCCAAAAACAAGTCATCGCGTTAATATTTGTTATTTGCTTTTTCCTCTGATATAAGTAATATATACTGACACTTGGAAAAGTATGCAGGCAAAAAATTAGCTCTCTCTTACCACCACCCCAGAATTAACTGTTTTTGACATTTGACATGCTTTCTCAATACTGTAAGCTTTCAACCTATCATTTAAAATTCTATCAAAACATAACTTTTGGTGCTTGTAAAATATTCTGCTTTGAAGTTAAACAACAATTTTCCAACTATTTCTCTAGGGTCAGGTTATTTCCAGTTTTTTGTTATAGGCATTGCTGTCAACATTTAATATAGATACACATTCTGGTCATTATTAGGTGTTGTCAGGCCTTTTAATTTTAGTTATGTTCTGGTTTGTGTAGTAATAGTTGTGGCTTAAATTGCATTTCCTTGATAAACATCTTTGGCAATTTTTCATGTGCTTATTTGCCACTCATATCTTCTTTTGTGAATACTATTAATAATTATTGTATCCTTTCCTCTTATATCTTTATAACAGTTGCTTTCTGAAAATTTTGATTTTGTCATATATGCCATTTTGCCTTGCATATGCTGACTTACTATAGAACTAATAAATGCAGCTCGTGGGAAATAGAGAAAAATACGAAGAAAACATAATAGTCCCTCATAATCTTACTACTGAGAGGTTATCACTGCCAACCCTTTAGTTTATATTTTTCAGTCTTTGCCCCATGCAATTTTCCATAATCAAGTCAATATTATATATTCATTTAGTGAACTACTTTTGCTTCAACACCACTGATGAGCATTTTTGTGCATTGTTAAATACTCTTTCCATATCACCCTTTCTTCTTCCTACACCATCCGCAGGAAACTAAGGCTTAGATTGGGAAAAGTCAATACAAAATAACGAATAATACAGTACTATAATATATAAGGTAGGTACTGGAGAACTGTAGTAAATTTAGAGGGCACTATGGAAGGTCAGTTAGAGCTGGAGTTGTTAAGAATGAGCAATGAGAGGAAAAGACAGCAGGTGTGAGCCTGTGACTCATGTGAGCAGCCACACTGAGGCAGAAGTGAACAGGGCTATGCTGGGACCATTTACGTTTGCATGAAGATTCGGTAAGGAGAGCAGTGTGTCTGGTTCAGATTAAAAGTGGGAGTGGCCAGGTATTAGAGGTCCTTAAAGGTTGGCAAATGAGCTGCTGCTCTCTGTAAAATTGAAATAGGTTCAGAATTACATAGAATTTAGTGGTGTACAGGAGAAAGGTCTGCTTACCTACAAAACTCATTTATGATGGAAAAATAAAAACACCACATGCATACTGCCATTCCCAGAAAATACTGTGAAAATATTGTCTTGTTGTGGCTACAAATTGTGTAACCCCACCTTTGGTGAATGACATGTATTCTCTAATTTTATGCTAATAATATGATAGACATACAATTATCTCAGATTTTTAAATTGATAAAGTCTAGGTGGGTTGAGCCATTTGCCTGCGATCACCTCATGTCCCATAAGTCACAGGAAGGAGTTCAAACTCAGACCTGATGTCATGCTTGTTCTTTATCTAAAGGATGGTTCTCAACCCTGGATACACACTAAAATCAGCCGCAGAGCTTTTAAAACTTTCAGTGCCCACATTTCCATCCACTATTCTGAATTTCTGATTTAATTAATCTGAAGTGGGGGTCTAATCTTGATGTTTTTAAATGTTCTCCCCCAGTAATTATCACGTGCATTCATATTTAAAAACCGCTATTAGAGACCACACTGCTCAGGGACCATGGACCTTGGTGTGCCTCAGATTATTATGAAAACCATCAGGGCTTTTTCTCCAGAACTTACCTAGTTTTGAATTAATAATTTGGTTAATTTCTTGAGCACACGTTAAATTTCCCAATGAAATTTATTTTCAAGAAATGTACACATGTGATATGTTTTCTGGCTGTTTCATATGTTAGAATGTCTTTTTCACTTCTTTACATAAGGAAAACTGAGTAAATATGGACTTTGGAGGAGCAATATTTACTCAAATTTTATAGATATTTTTCTACTGTTCTGGAATTTATTGTTGTAGAAGACAAATCTTATGCAAATCTTTTTTTCTTTTTAAATTAACTTCTGTACTTTTTAAATCATTTTACAGCTATCATCTCTTTATCACTGACTTTTCTGATGAGTTCTGAGACAGCATCTGATATTTAAACTCTAATTCAATGATAGACATTTTCAATTTCTTCACTGATTTCAATAAAGACTCTAATACTCCTATATTTTCAATTTCTTGAAATGTCTTTAACTCACCTAATAAGCTTCTCAATTCATCCTCGTGACTTCTGGCTCTTGTTTCACATAATTCATATTCTTTTGATTATGTCAGACAGTATAAAAATACTTTTTTATATTCTTGTGATAGTAGTCACTTTCCCATATTCTGAAATGTAGTTTCCTTTGTTGCTTTCCTCCTCCTTTATTCTTAAACAAGTTCTGTTTAGACTGTTAACGACGGGCATGTGGATTTCCATTCATGACATTTGGTGTCTGTTGGACTCCAGCTATAAATAGCTAAAAGGCAGGCCAATGAGTATACATTCTAAATTCTGTCCAATTCTTACTTTGTAAGATTTCATATTGTTCTGATTGAATATGTCAAGTAGTGCCCTTGTAGGGATGTTGTCTGTATTGAGATGATTTGGGATATTTTCCTTTGAGATTATGATTTCTGAAAAGAGTTAATAAATAAACTTATAATACCCAATTAACACGGCTGCAAAGGCTTCTGTGTCTTGGCCTCAGCCTACAACATTTTTATTTTTAAGGTCTGTATCTCCATGATGCAATGTGATATATATTCTCTTTTTTCGCCCTTCCTCAAATTGCCAAGTTAAGTATAGAATGCCAAGTTTGAATTTCAGATAAATGACAAATAATTTGTTAGTGTAAGTATGTCCCAAATACTTATGGGCATACTCACACTAATAAATTATTTGTAGTCCTCTTTTAATACTTGGGCCATACATATATTAAAAATTACTTGTAGTTTATATGAAATTCATATTCAACTGGGCATCCTTGTATTTTTATTTGCTAAATCTGACAATCATAAGCTTCTCTACATTCCTTTCAAGTTGTTTTCTGGGAGCCTCAGTTTTTAATTTGTATAGAAAGAGCTGTTTCAGTGAGAGTGAGTGTATGTGAGGAGGGTTTGGTAACACAGAAGTCTCCCTGATCACTTCACAAGGTGGTACACCTGTGCAGGAGAGTGACAGCTGCACAGTTTTTTGTTGGTATAATTCTGGTGTTCTTGAGCCAGAGGACAAATGGTTTGGGGATTCCTCTACTTTCTTCCAACTGGACATCTTGTTCTGTGGCAAGGACTTGGCATGTGTGGGTCTTGGTTGCATCTTTCAATCCAAGTGTATCCATCTTGCTCTTGGATGTGAGCATTCCCAGATTCTCAAAATTGTAGTTTCAGGTGGCTTTTGTTAATTTTAAACATTTTGCATGATAAATTGGGAAAGGCTGACTCTGAGGCTTTTAGCCAGAAGTTATTGGAAACTCGACTCCTGGCACTGTTTGTGTGTGCTTGGACTACAACTTCTGAAGCATTGTCAGAGGCCCAAAATGAAAGGGGCAATCATTGTTTATTTTTGGCCAAATGAATCCTGCCAAAATGGGATCAACTGAGATGAGATGTCTAAATCCATGTTTACAATAGCAAGGCATATTCTTTGGGAAAAGGCGATGGAGTTGCTGGACGCAGGATTGTTACCTAAGGATGTATTCCAAGTGATGTTGTAGCTTTTGCGTTTCTACAGATGTATGTTGGAATGCCTCATGGCTGTTGGGCCCAGTGTTGGTTTTGTCCCAATAAGGGACAGATTGTTGAAGGTCTACTCTTGCCTGTTTTACAGCCATTTGATACAACAGAGTCATTTTTAACAAGAATTTCTTCTTTTATGCTACTCTGAGTAAATGGTCAATCATGCCATCCCTCACACCACTTAGCATCGCACTTAGATACAGAACCATCTGCTGCTGGTTGTTTGGCAATCTTCAGAGCATGTAAAAACAGACTAAGTACAAGAAAACATCGTCAGAATTGGTCTTGACACTCTTAGTTCAACCAGTTCCCAGCTACCAGCTCTTCTTAAATAAGTCATGCATTTAGCTCAGTTCAAAGCCTAAGGTTATAGATCTTGCTTTTGTGTAAATGTGTAAATGCTTCATGCTGTGTTTTATCTTCCCAAGCACAAGCCAACCCACCTGCTTTGCCTGTTTGATTTCTTCCAGCTGGTTTCCCATTTGTCTTAATTTACTCTCAAGGTTTTTGCCTTATTGACTTATCAAGGAAGCCTAGTGATTTATTTTATGAAGATTATCTCTTTATGGCTGTGCAATTTGATGAGCAGAACACAAATTTGGTGTTAATTATATTTATTTGGGTTTAGTAGAACAAGATGATGGATTTTTTATAAACTCCCTAAGAGATGGGGACCACCGAGGAACTCATGTGGAAAGAGTCCTTTCTTCCGCTACTGTTCATCAGAGGTGTTGAGACAAGCTGGGGTGATGCCACATAACCTACAACCCCAAAAGCTCTTTTGGAACTTCTTACACTGTTGACAAGCTGCTGTGGGAAAGCAAACGTCTTGAGGAGAACTGCTGGATGAAAGGTGCTCATTCGAGATCCAGAAATGGGAGGATTAAAGAGTTTTGACCTGGATCCTGTGTAGCTGAACATTCTCTTGTCCCAGGCCCACCCCATTTTGTTCTGTCCCATTCCAGATGGGTTCGTTGTGTTTGAGCAGAAATATACTCTGCTGGGCAAGGAGGGAGAGCTGGAAAATTTCTAATATATTTATATTAGTGACTTGTCCCCCAGAACTGCATTTTTCTTGACCTGTAAGATAAAGTCAATAAGCAGTTAGCTGGGGACTAAACAGCTGAAAGAAAGGTATTTCAAACTACAATGCTCTTAAAAAGACAGCGGCTTAAATTTGAGGTTTGTTTCTTCTCATGTCATTGTTTTGAGGTGGGCATTTCAAGCTGATGAGGGGCTTTGAATCTCTAAGCTATTCAAGAGCACAGTTTCTTTCCATCTTGCCATGGTGTCATACTTGAGGCCATTTTTCACACATGCAAGGGCAAAGTTGGGTCTCCGCAAATTCAGCCAGCCTGCAAGAAGGATGAAAAGAAGTCCAGGATGAGCAGTCGTTTTTCAAGAAGTCTCACACACAGGAGATTTTGTTCATTCCCTCAGATCCCGTTAGTGAGAACTTAGTCACTCGACTGTCACCACTTGGGAAGCTGAGAAACATAATCTCGAATAGAGAAGACATGCCCAGGAAAAAAGGGAGAATGGAATTTTGAGGACAAATAGCTATTAACCAGAAATATCAATAGTTGTAAAAGTCAAATAAGATAATAAGTACTAAGCACCTGCTGATGTAGAGTATTACTGAGGACATAATACTCAATAAAAACTTTTCCCTGCTCTCATTTATGTTCTTCTTAAGAGATTGATAATTATTAGAAGAAGAGGAGTGGCAATTAGAAACATGATGCACAGCTCTAAATACAGACAGGAGAGGAATGGGAAGAACTGAGCTGGGTCTGGTATCACTTGAAATTTAAAATAACTTTCATTCCTGAATGATTTAATTAACTGGTTACACAGTGGAGGCTGGGTACAAAACAATTCTCCTAAAGAGCCTCTCTAAAAACATAACAGGAGTCATCCATTTTTAGTTAGAAAACCATGAATTGTCTTATAACTAAACTTTGCAACATAGTTCTTTGGAAATTACAGGTGTTAGATAATTGCTAGCTCAGTATTTATTGTTCAGTCATATTCAACATTGAAAGTCCTACAATAATAAGCTTAAGGATGGATTAGACTCTGGCTGGAGCTTTGTCCATTGAAAAATTCATCTGTGAATTTCTGAGTAAGGCACTATCCCAAGTACTCTGATTTATTTTTCTGTAACTTAGGAACAATCCAAGGATTTGGGTGACACAAGTTCAATAATACATGTGAAATGTCTAAGTCATACAAAGTCCATTTAAAACTTTTAAAGTATTACTATGCTTTAAGGTCAGAAGAAATAAAAATTAGGGTGTTTGGCAAAAACAAAGTTTTGCAGAAAGTAAAATACGTAATAGATTTCTATTTTAATAACTGTGCTTAATAAACTAATCCCCTTTGTTATAGCACAAAACTTAATTCTTTGACAAAATATATACATACTTATATGACTTGAAGGATATATATTGAGATTATTTCTGGTTGATGTATTTATGAAGGGTTATTATTTTATTTGTTTTTCTAATATTCTCTGTCCCCAAGAAAGAGAAAATTAATGTGGGGAATTGGAGGGCAAAAGGAACAAGACTTGATGTAATCATGAATTTTAATAGATCTTCTAACCACAAATGTTCCAAAAGGCTTTTCATGTTGTCTGTAATCACAACAATCCAATATCCCCATTAGGTGACCAAGGAAAGGAGGGACAGGATGATGCTGGGTGTTTTTTCAAATGTATATCTATCTATTATGTATGGCTCCCCAAGATAGTTGTAGGAACAAAATTGGAACCTGTAATGCATCCATTAAAGGCCTCAAAACTCATGAAATTCATTGTTCATAGAAACATAATGAGTGCAAAAGACTGACATTTCCTTTGCCATTGTTTCTTTCTTTAATGCTCCCTAGTGCCCCATATTCCTACAGGAAACAGCTCCCCACTCCTTCCTCTTAATGGACATCAAAAGGCTTAGAAGCTATTTGTACGTACACTATATGTTCATTGTAGAGACTGAAATCAAATCTTATTTCAAGTTCCCAAGTGGGAATTATGGGGGGCGTGTCAGGGCTACTCCAGGAAATGAAGGTGAAGGTTATCACATTTATTTTCTGTATCCAGCAAAATCTCATGTAGCCTATCTCCAATAAGAGATATGTCTTTTAAAGTTAACTCTCTATTTCCCAGAGAGAGTTCATTATCATTGTGTTTCTTCAAATG
The DNA here is from genome assembly GCF_000951035.1 of Colobus angolensis palliatus. Lineage (NCBI taxonomy): Eukaryota > Metazoa > Chordata > Mammalia > Primates > Cercopithecidae > Colobus > Colobus angolensis. The sequence goes on from NW_012115477.1 coordinate 19,113, forward strand.
CCTTCACACTACAGGAACTTGAGAGTGGAAGAGGAGGATGGAAATTACCAGACATAAATGAAAAACATTTATTTATGGAGTCCCACTTCAAATGGTGTTGCTATTTTAGGCTGGGGTTCTGGCCTCTTTACCGTAGCATTTGTTCTTATCTAAATCTCATTTTCTCATTTTTCCTAAGTTGGTAGCAAAAAGAAATTTGGCCATGCAAAGCTCAGTAGTAATATTGGCTCACAAGTAGAAAAATGTGTATCTTCTTGTTCTATATATGGTTTCATTTACCTATGTTGGGGGCAGGGTGTGGAAAGAATGGGGTAGAGGGATTCTAATAAGTCTACAACTTTATTTATTCTACCTTGTTTGAGAAGTTGTTCTTTAAGGCTTTAGGTGAAAAGTGTTTGATTTCCTATTTCTGCTTACTTGTCCATAACTCAAAAATATAGCAAGGGAAGATAAACGTGTATTCCTGGTAATTCTTTCTGTGAGGTCCATTTGGACCCATATTTATGGGGGTTCATTGGTCACAAGAAAGTTTGATCTTAATGAGATCAAATCTAAGAAATCTCAATGTTTTTGGTCAATGTAAGTAAATTTATGTCATTGTTTTCCAAAGTGTATTTCATAAAACACTAGTTCAGAGGCATTATTAATAGGTACCACACAAAAACTAGCTAGTCTCGTTTTTTCAGATGTCCAAAAATTACTTGTGAACATACTCCAGTAAGTAAAATATGGATCCAGATAAGGAAGATAAAAACAAGAAAAAATGTTGAGAAACCAGTAAAACTAATAACCATCTTAATTGTTAAAAATGAGGCCATGCAGCTTAATGCCTGAGTTTAAGAAAGGACCCTTTAGAAAGGAGGGTGTATTAGTCTGTACTCATGTTGCTAATAAAGACATACCCAAGACTGGGTAATTATAAAAGAAAGAGGTTTAATTGATTCACAATTCCACATGGCTGGAGAGGCCTCACAATCATGGCAGAAGGTGAATGAGGAGCAAAGTCACATCTTGGCAGCAGGCAAGAGAGCAGGTGCAGGGGAACTCCCCTTTTATAAAACCGTCAGATCTAGCGAGACTTATACACTATCATGGGAACAGCACAGGAAAACCCTGCCCCTGTGATTCAGTTACCTCCTGCTGTGTCCCTCCCACAACATATGGGGATTATTACAATTCAAGATGAGATTTTGGTGGGGACACAGAGCCAAATCATATCATTCCACCCCGGCCCTTTCCAAATCTCATGTCCTCACATTTCAAAAACAATAATGCCTTACCAACAATCCTGTGAAGTCTTAACTCATTTCAGCATTAATTCAAAGGTCCATAGTCCAAAATCTTAGACAAGGCAAGTTCCTTCTCCCTATGAGCCTATAAAATCAAAAGCAAGTTAGTTATTTGCTAGATACAATGGGGGTACAGGCATTGGGTAAATACAGCTGTTTCAAATAGGAGAAATTGGCCAAACAAAGGGGTTACAGGACCCATGCAGGTCTGAAATTCCTGCAGGGCAGTCAAATCTTAAAGCTCCAAAATTATCTCCTTTGACTCCATGTCTCACATCTAGGTCACAATGATGCAAGACGTGGGTTCCCATGGCCTTGGGTAGCTCTGCCCCTATGGATTTGCAAGGTACAGTTTCCTTCCCAGGTGCTTTCACAGGCTAGTGTTGTCTGTGGCTTTTCCAGGCACACAGTGTAAGCTGTCAGTTGATCTACCATTTTGGTGTCTAGAGGATGGTGGCCCCTCTTCTCACAGCTCCACTGGGCAGTACCCCAGTGGGGACTCTGTGTGGGGGCTCCAACCCCACATTTCCCTTTTGTACTGCCCTAGCAGAGGTTCTCCACAAGGGCTCCGTGCCTGCAGCAAACTTTTTCCTGGATATCCAGGTATTTTCACATATCTTCTGAAATCTAGGCAGAGGTTCCCAAACCTCAATTCTTGACTTCTGTGTACTCATAGGCTCAACACCACATAGAAGTTGCCAAGACTTTGGGGCTTGCACCCTCCAAAGCCATGGCCTGAACTGTACCTTGGCCCCTTTTAGCCACAGCTGGAGCGGCTGTGATGCAGGGCACTGAATCCCTAGGCTCACACAGCAGGGGGGCCCTGGGCCTGGCCCAGGAAACCATTTCCTGCCTGCTCCTCCCCCGCCCCACCCCCATGGGCCTATGATGGGAGGGACTGCCACAAAGGTCTCTGACATACCCTGAAAACATTTTCCCCATTGTCTTGATGATTAACATTCAGCTCCTTGTTATTTATGCAAAGTTCTGCAGCAGGCTTGAATTTCTCCCCAGAAAATGGGTTTTTCTTTTCTATTATCAGGCTGCAAATTTTCCAAGCTTTTATGTTGTGTTTTCACTTGAACATTTTGCCACTTAGAAATTTCTTCTGCCAGATAGCCTAAATCATCTCTCTCAAGTTCAAAGTTCCACAGATCTCTAGAGCAGGGCCAAAATGCCTCCAGTCTCTTTAGATAGGAAGAGTGACCTTTGCTCTAGTTCCCAACAAGCTCCTCCTCTCCATCTGAGACCACTTCAGCTTGGACTTTATTGTCCATATCACTACCAGCATTTTGTTCAAAGCTATTCAACAAATCTCTAGGAAGTTCAAAACTTTCCAAAATCTTCCTGTCTTCTGAGCCCTACAGTCTCTAGAAAATTCCACACTTCCCCACATTTTCCTTTCTTCCCCTGAGCCCTCCAAACTGTTCTAACCTCTGCCTGTTACCCAGTTCCAAAGTTACTTCCACATTTTCAGGTAATTTTATAGCAGCACCCCACTCTACCAGTACCAATTTACTGTATTAATCCATGCTCACACTGCTAATAAAGACATACTTGAGACTGGGTAATTTTTAAAGGAAAGAAGTTTACCTGACTCACCATTCTGCTAGGGAGGCCTCACAATCATGGCAGAAAGCAAAGGAGGAGCAAAGTCACGTCTTACCTGGCAGCAGGCAAGAGAGCATGTGGAGGGAAACTCCCTTTTATAAAACCATCAGATCTCGTGAGATTGATTCACTATTACGAGAACAGCACAGGAAATACCCACCCCCATGATTCAGTTACCTCCCACCATGTCCCTTCCATGACACGTGGGGATTATTACAATTCAAGGTGAGATTTGGGTGTGGACACAGAGACAAACCATATCAAAGGGTATACAGGAACTTATTCTAGTACAGGATGTAATCAGTAGCCTCTGTCTAGAAAAGCAAATGCAAAACAAAAACCTGTGAGTCTCCTTAGATTTAAGTATAAAACAATCTTGTTGGGGAATCTTCTCTAGAACGAAAATTAGACCTGAAACCTGGGAATCAGGGCCCAATTAAGAGAGAGGTTGCTGTCAGGTCATTATGGAGTCATCCATGAGCTATGAATATGCAAAATCATGCAGACTGTTTGGAAAATTGGTCATTTTATATACGATGTATAATTTAAAGAATTACTTCATTGTGCCTGATTTTCTAGAGGTGGGATTATTACTTTGTAGGGTGGGTAGAATTTCTATTTTTTTTTTTTTTTTTTTAACTACAGATTCATGCAGACTGTTTGGAAAATTGGTCATTTTATATACGATGTATAATTTAAAGAATTACTTCATTGTGCCTGATTTTCTAGAGGTGGGATTATT
>NW_012115477.1:22804-94406 GCF_000951035.1 Colobus angolensis palliatus
ATAATTTAAAGAATTACTTCATTGTGCCTGATTTTCTAGAGGTGGGATTATTACTTTGTAGGGTGGGTAGAATTTCTATTTTTTTTTTTTTTTTTGAACTACAGATTTAAGATAATACAGCCATCACAGTGGATTTCCTAGACCACACTTCTCTTAGAGGCAGTGTGTCCCAGAGAGCAAGAAGAAGAGCACATGTCTTGATCTTGGCTGCCTGAGAGTCCCATAAGAAGCTTATCACCCTTCTCCATTCCAAGAGACACACAAAGCCCTATAGGAAATATCAAGATTGTTGTCTTTGGATGGTGACATTTCCTCTTTGGTTTTGTGGGTTGTTTGTTTTTTTTTTTTTTTCCTGAAAGGGTGAAAATGATGCCTTACTTTTTATATTAAGAATTCATGAAATACTTACATGTATATTGTAAAAAATGTAATTTACTACCAATACATCAAGGAAAGTGACCAAAAAGAGTTTTACTCTAGTAATGTTTGAAATGTAAGTTGAAGACACTTAGCTAATTTTTTAGTGGTAACTTTGATAAAATAGGCTTAGGCATGGTTCAGACATGTTAAGATATTTTAAGAAATGTGCTTTAAACACATGCAACTTTTATTTTGCCTTCTGTTTAATGCTACCTAGGGTTTCATGCTTGATTGCCTCTTTCTACAGCTATGCTATTTCATAGACGTCCTCCACTTGAGAATACATCTGATCAAAACCTCCAAATGCTTCAGGTTTTCTCTAATTTCAAATGTTATCTGTTTCTTGAAAGAAACATTCAAGGGCATCATGAATGCTCTTAAATCTTTTCAGTGTATGAGGAAAACAAGGGAAAGCTTATTACAATATGATGCTAAAAATTCAGATTGTAATGTTGACAAAAAAAAGTCAACCATGACCTACGGTAGGCATGAGAAAAGACAAGGAACCAAAAAGTCACTTTCTCCTCCTACACTAATCCTTGCAAACGAATTAACACAGAAACAGCTTTAAAGTTTAACAAAAGTAAATGACAAAACAGGCAATTGTAAGATGTGTGTATACATAGGTATATATATCTTGCAATTGCCTGTGTCTGTACATATCTATATATACCTATTCCCCTAAATATACAGCCATATATATATATATATATATATATAAAATACTTTTTTTTAACATATTTGGGATTTCAAAAGTTTGGGAGAATATATATTTTATATATATACACATACATAGAAAATACAGAAATATATATATAGAGAGAGAATATATATTCTAATCCCAAATATTTAAATGTTTTGCCCATCTTGCATGAGCAAAGGGATAAAAATGCCTTCTCTATGGAGTCCTAGAGACCGTGTCTCCAACTTTCATGTCCTGATAGGATGATGTTCTTGACTCTGGCACAACCTCAGCTGTGTATGCTTCCCTCCATTTCTTTGAAATTTTAGATTTCACACAGATCCCTGTAAACTTCAAAGGAAAAGAAGATTCTTCCTACTTAACCAACTATTTGTCCATCTGCCCGTCCTATGCCTGCCTTCTTTCTCCTCTTTGTTGTCCATCAACATGACCATAGATTGAACACCTACGATATACCAAGTGTTGCGCTAGGTGTTTACAACATGCACTCTGTTTTCCATGCTATCATCTTAAATAGTCTTATTTAGCCCTTTCTCCTGAGGAGTACTGCCTTTGGTTTCCATGTCATCAGAAACCTTTCCCTACCTCATTAAGCTGTAGATACCCTAGAGTAAGATAGAGGTGAAAGAGTGTGGCATAGTAGAAAGAACATGAACTCCGAGAGAATTATCCTTAGGCTTAAGCCTTGGCTTCTCTATTTCCTACCCACGTGTCCTTGGATGAGTTACTTACCCTCTCTCAGCCTCAGTTTTCTCATCTACTGTCTATGAAATAACATGTAAATTTCCTTAAAATATGCCCACAGCATGGGAAGCATTTAATAAATAGTAGCAATTCTAATATCTAAGTGATAGCTGCCAATTCATTAGATATGGGCATGTTCAGAATGGTCCATTGACTTATACTTGCCCCCTTATGTATATATGAGGGCAATAAAAAGTTGCCCAGTTCACTTTTTATTGCCCTCTTATATGTACATGCATTATGTGGGGAGCCTACTTAATAGGTATTTACTATAATAATGAAGTAGGCAGTCTAATGTTTCTCTTCATTTGTATAAGTTTTAAGAAAGCCCTGTTTTTTCAGCTTTTTTGGTACATACATTCATGGAAGTTTTGTTATAATCCCCATCCTTTTGTTTGATTTTCCCTGCATTTCTTAAGAAATATCCATAAATTCAGATTAGCTGTAACTAACTCATGGTGTTCCTTCCTTTTGCCATTTCCTTCCTTTCCATCTTCTTGTAATTTAAACTTTCCACATCCTAGAGTGAGAAATCTGAGTTCCCAGTTTTTCCACAGCTTCAATAAGCAGGCTGGAAAATGTTTTAATGGACTGCTAGAACCAACGAATTTTAGTGGTTTTCCCCCATCTTCCTGAAGGTTTTCCTAGCCAGCCTTTCATGTCAGATGCATCTTATCAGTTGTAATGAATTGAACCCTTATTAGCAGTGCTAGAAGAGCTGTTTCTTATGATAGTGATGCTATTTTGCTACTAAAATTAATTTTATATTCTTTTAATAAATTCTTTCCTTTGTTCTGTTCATTTTGAAATGAAAATGCCTAAAATATTTTTCTCTGTACACCTAATTGTATCCAGAGGAGACAAGAGATCTAGAAATATCCTTAATGCCTACCTGGAAATTCTTTCTGTCCCAATATGTACCCAGCTTTTAAAACATTTTTTCCATATGTAAGTCTTATTCAAAGGTTTTCCTAGAAAAGTCATATTCTTGGCATGCTATGTTTTTGCTGAAGTGTCTAGGCTTTGTTTTTGTCCTGTCAGGGATATGACTTGTGAGTTTTCCTTTATCTATGAGAGAAAGTTGACCTTTTGTGCTAATTCCACGTCCTGGTGAGTCAGCCTTCTTTCTCTTGGGCTTGCCTATTGCTCAGTGCCAACTCTCACATTCCACTAATTCAGCACCTGTCCCTTCTTAAACAGGTTGTTCAAGCCGCCATACTAACCCCATCTTTGACCCAGTGACTTCTTTGTGTGGCCAGTTATTTAATTTTTCAAAGCCTCTGTTTTGACATGTGAAAAAAAATATATAAATAACATTATCCTAGCAGGGCATATTAAATAATGCAAATGAGAGTAACTACCAATACGTTTTACCAGGAAGGAGGTAACGGTGAAATAATGAGAATTTATTTTATCATAAAAATTTAACTTGTAGGCAGCTCCAAATAAGTAGCAATTTCCCTTTTCTTACTATTTTCCTCCAGGAATTTGGGCTGAAATTATTCAGGATCCATTTTTCTTCACATATTTCCATTTCAAAAATGGTAGAATGGAAAGGAATAGAAGTAAATTTGAAGACTTTTCAAAGCTTACTTAGGAGTTTGGCGTGGAGAGGGGAAAGCTGTCACAGCTATTGATGAGTTTATTCAGTAAATACTGACTGCCTACTCAGTGCTGTATCACTGTTTCTATATGGAAAGGAACTATCCCTCTGGGACAATGTTTCCTTAGTGGGGGTTAGCAGTCCAAGGAGCAAAGCACATATGTGTTTCTGTAAGCAATGGAAAAAGGATACTCCAAAAATCCTATATATATCTGTTCACTGATTCCAGGAGGGCATCTAAGACTTTTTGGAAATAGGAATAGGAATCGACCTAGCACAATGCTTGGCATATTGTAGGTATTCAATACGTAGTCATATTGAGGGAAAACAAGGAGGAGAAGGAAGACAGGCATATGATGGACAGATGGACAAATGATTGGTTAAGTAGGAGGATTCTCCCTTAAAGATAGGTCTCTACTCTGCCAACCTTTGTTTAAAAAAAAAAAAAAAAAAAGGAAGATATTTAAAATTAAAGAGTTTAAGTGAAGTCTGATTAGAAGGTCTTGTTACATTCTGAAAGAGTGCCAGAATATTAGAATATGAATCATAAGATCATTATTTTCTTTTTTTTTTAACTTTTTTTTTTTTTTATTGAGACGGAATCTTGCTCTGTTGCCCAGGCTGGAGTGCAGTGGTGCAATCTTGGCTCACTGCAAGCTCCGCCTCCCAGGTTCACGCCATTCTCCTGCCTCAGCTGGGACTACAGGCCCCCACCACCATGACCTACTAATTTTTTTTTGTATTTTTAGTAGAGACAGAGTTTCACTGTGTTAGCCAGGATGGTCTCTATCTCCTGACCTTGTGATCTGCCCGCCTCAGCCTCCCAAAGTGCTGGGATTACAGGTGAGAGCCACTATGCCTGGCCTTTTTTTTTTTTTTTTGAGTTGGAGTCTTGCATTGTCACCCAGGCTGGAGTGCAGTGGTGCAATCTTGCCTCACTGCAACGCCCGCCTCCTGGGTTCAAGCAATTCTCCTGCCTCAGCCTCCCTAGTAGCTGGGACTACAGGCACACAATACCACATCAGGCACCACCATGCCCAGTTAATGTTTGTATTCTTAGTAGAGACAAGGTTTCACCATGGTGGCCAGGCTGGTCTTAAACTCCTGACCTCAGGTGATCTGCCTGCCTTGGCCTCCCAGATTGCTGAGATTGTATTTTATTGAAAGTGATTTCTGCATTTATTTAGGTAATCATGTGTTTTTCGTCTTTAGTTCTGTTTATATGATGAATTATATCTATTGATTTGCATCTGTTAAACTAACTTTGCATCCCAGGGATGAAGCCTACTTGATTGTAGTGGATTAGCTTTTTGGTGTGCTGCTATATTCATTTTGCACTTATTTTGTTGAGAATTTTTGCATCAGTGTTCAGCAAGGATATTGGCCTGATGTGTGTGTGTGTGTGTGTGTGTGTGTGTGTCTCTGACAGGTTTTTGTATTAAGATAATGGTGGCTTCATAGAATGAGTGGGGGAGGAGTCCCCCGCCACCCCATTTTTTTGGAATAGTTTCTGTAGCAATGGTATGAGCTCTTCTTTGTACATCTGGTAGAATTTGGCTGTGAATTCATCCAGTTCTGGGCTATTTTTTTTTTTTTTGGTTGGTTGATAGGCTATTTATTCTATTTTGGAGCTCATTATTGGTCTGTTCAGGAAACCAATTTCTTCCTGGCTCAGTCTTGGGAGGGTGTATATGTCCAGGAATTTGTCCATCTCTTCTAGGTTTTCTAGTTTGTGTGTGGAGAGGTGTCCATAGTAGTTTCTGATGGTTGTTTTTATTTCTATGGGGTCAGTAACATCCATTTCATCATTTCTAATTGTCTTAATTTTTTATTAGTCTAATTAGTGGCCTATCTACTTTAATTTTTTAAAAAACAGTTCCTAGATTTGATCTTTTAAGTGGTTTCTTTGTCTCTGAATTTCTTTCACTTCAGCACTGATTTTTGTTATTTCTTGTCTTCTGCTGGCTTTGGGGTTGATTTATCCTTGCTTCTCTAATTCTTTCCATTTAAATTTATGTTGTTAATTTGAGATCTTTCTAACTTTCTGGTTGGGCATTTAGTGCTATGAATTTCCCTCTCCACACTTCCTTAGCTGTGTCCCAGAGATTCTGGTATGTTGTATCCTTATTTTCATGATATTCAAAGAACTTCTTGATTTCTGCCTTAATTTCATTATTTACCCAAAAGTCATTCAGGAGCATGTTGTTTAATTTTCTTGTAATTGCATGGTTTTGAGCGATTTTCATAGCCTTGATTTCTATTTTTATTGTGCTGTGGTCCGAGAGGGTGTTTGGTATGATTTTGATTCTTTTTACATTTGCTGAGGATTGTTTTATGTTTAATTATGTGGCAAATTTTAGAGTATGTGTCATGTGGTGATGAGAAGAGTGGACATTCTGTTACTTTCCACTGGAGAGTTCTTTAAAGGTCTGTCAGATCCATTGGTCCAATGTTGAGTTTAGGTTCTAAATATCTATTAATTTTCTGCCTCAATGATCTAATATTGTCAGTGGAATGTTAGACTCCCCCAGAATAATAGTGGAAGACTTTATGTCTCTTTGTATAGTAGGTCTCTAACAATTTGCTTTATGAATCTGGGTGCTCCTGTTTGGTGCATATATATTTAGGACAACTATGTCTCTTTGTAGACTTGAACACTTCACCATTATATACTTTGTCTTTCTTTGTTGGTTTGAAACTGTTTTGTCTGAAATAATTGTAACCCCTTCTTTCTGCTGTTTTCCATTTGCTTGGTATGTTTTCCTCCATCCTCTTTATTTTGAGCCTGTGAGTGTCATTACACATGAGATGGGTCTCTTAGAGACAGCATAACATTGGGTCTTGCTTTTTTATCCAGCTTGCCACTCTGTGTCTTTTAAATGGGGCATTTAACCCACTTACATTCAAGGCCAGTTTTGGTAAGTGTGGATTTGATCCTGTCTTTGTGCTGTTAATTGGTTATTATGGTGGCTTGTTTGCTTTACAGTGACACTGGTCTGTGTGTTTTTGCATTAACTAGTAGCAGTCTTTCCTTTCTATATTTAGTGTTATTTTCAAGATCTCTTGTAAGGCAGGTCTGGTGGTAATGAATTCCCCCAACATTTGCTTATCTGAAAAGGATCTTATTTCTTCACTGAGGAAGCTAAGTTTGGCTGGATATGAAATTCTCAAAGATGATGTTTTTCTTTAAGAATGTTGAGTACAGGCCCCCACTCTCTTCTGGGTTGTAGGGTTTTAGCTGAGAGTTGCACTGTCTGATGGGGTTCCCTTTGTAGGTGACCTGCCCTTTCTCTCTAGCTGCCTTTAACATTCTTTCATTCTGACCTTGGAAAATCTGACAATTATGTGTCTTGGGGATGATCTTCTTGTGTAGAATCTTGCAGGAGTTCTATTTCCTGAATTTGACTGCCTCTCTAGAAGGTTGGGGAAGTTTTCATAGATGATATCCTGAGATATGCTTTTCAACTTATCTGCTTTCTCCCCATCCCTTATAGGGATGCCAGTGATTCATAGATTTGGCCTCTTTACATAATCCCATACTTCTCAGAGGTTTTGTTTATTCCTTTTCTTTTTTATTTATTTTTGTCTGACTGCTTTGTTTCAGAGAACCAGTTTTCAAGTTCTGAGATTCATTTCCCAGCTTGGTTTATTCTGCTGTTAATAATTCTGATTGCATTGTGAAATTCTTGGATTGTGTTATTCAGCTCTGTCAGACTCATTAGGTTCTTTTTTATACTGGCTATTTCATCCTTTAGCTCCTGGAAAGAAGTCTATGGACTATACTCAATCTGCACTCCAGTTAAAGGAACACCTACACACAGAGATGAGAAAGAACCAATACAAGAACTCTGGTAACACAAATGGTTAGAGTGTCATATGTCCTCCCAATGACTACATCAGTTCTCCAACAAGAGTTCTTAACCTTGTTGAAATGACAGAAATAGAATTCAGAATATGGATAAGAAGATCATTGAGATTCAGGAGGGAAGCAAACTCCAATCCAAGGAGAATAAGAATCAAAATAAAGCAATACAGGAGAGGCTTTCACCTGAACCAGGGGGCTCTGTCCAGGGAGTTGCCAAGTTGCTATGGGCTCGATAGCTCTGGTGGTGGGTGGCTGGAGTCCCAGGCCTGAAGGACCTGGAGATATGGGATAGGGGAACAGGCACCCATGTAGCAGTCTGGCCACCTTTCTGTAGGGCTGCTTCAGTATGCTTGGGGCCTGCTCCAACCCCTAGTCACCTCAGATTTTCCGGTACCTGGAGGTATCACCAGTGAAGTCTGTGAAACAGCAAAATGGCAGCCTGGCCCTCTCTCTGGGAGCTTTGACCCAGAGAGGTATGGGCCTGCTGCTGGTCCAGAGGTACCTGTAGGGGGCAGCTGGAGACCCCAGTTGGGGGGTCCTGCCTGGTAAGGAGGAACAGGATCAGGGACCTGCTTGAAAAAGATGTCTGGCCACATTTTGGTAGAGCAGCTATGCTTTGCTGGGCATTTGCTTCAGCCCCTGGTTGCCTAGACACTCCAAAGCCCGATGGCTGGAATGGCTAAGTCACCCAAACAGCAATGATGGTGGCCTGCCCCCTCCGTGAGCTCACTCATCTCTGTTGGACAGAGAACACCTTTAGGGGAGAGGTGGCTGGAGGTGCCCCAGTTTGGAGATCCTGCCGAGTGAAAAGGAATGAGATTGGGGACCTGCTTAAAGTAGTAGTCTGGCCATGTTAGGTAGAGCAGTTGTGCTATGTTGGGGGATCCCCTCTCCCCCTGGTCGGCCTGGATTCTGCAAAGCCTGAAGGCTGGAACAGCTAAGGTACTTGAACAGTAAAGATGGAGGCCTGCCTGTCCCCCTGGGAGCTCTTCCATAGGGAGGTACAATGCTGGTACCAGTGGCTGGCCAGAATTCTAAGCCAGTGGGTCTTATCTTGTGAGGTACCATAGATGGTGGGGCCTGCAGGCTGTTGCTGCTCAGTCCCCTGGATTCAGCCTCTTTTCTATGGGTGTGTACAGAGGTCTAACCTCCCACTTGGCTGGAGCTGCAGCTACCTTTGCTGGAAAGCCCAAGTATCTAAGGCTCCAGTGATTCCACACATATCTGAGTGGTTGCTGGTTGCTCTGCCAAGACTCCATGTAGCTCTGTCAGACTGAAGGCCCTGGTGGACTGGGTTCACAAGGAGTTCTCCTGTCCCAGGGGTTGCAAAGATCTGTCAAAGAAGCATGGATTCCTTGGGTAGTGGAGGGTCCCTGGCTCCGTGTTTCTCCCAGGTGGGCTCTTGTCCTGTCTTGGTTTTCTTTGTTCTCCATGAGTCAAACTGTTTCCTTGATTACTCCCTATGTGAATACTGGGATGTTTCAGTTGAAGGTGTTATATTTACTCACCCCTTCTGTTTCTCTCCATGAGAGCTACACCCACTAGCTGCTTCTAGGCAACCATATTGGCCACTTTCCTCCATTATTTTATCTAGAATCCTCCATCTTTAAAAAAATGAGTTTTCCCTCAACTGTGCATCATTTTATTTTCAAACTGAGCCTATTTCTATCACTTAATATTTACATAGTTATAATTCATTTGACCTATGAGTCATTATATTTATCTCTTATGTGTATTTATACGTGTTCTAAAGCTTGGTTTTATGGTTCAATTAAATTAATGGGATATACTTTATAAATAATACTTAGGGAAGATGGTATAGTTAGGGGACCAGGATTCTAGGTCTAGGTCTGGCCACTAACTAGCTGTGTGAACTTCAACAAATCATTTAATTTTATTTAATTCAGAAAAATGTATGAAAACCAAGTAGCTCAATCTCACTGTTCACATAACTACCTGTAAAGAAATACATGTATAGAATTTGTTTTTCTATCATTGCAGGAAATGAATAACACGAAGTGAAGTCTTCATCTCCATTCCCAACAGTTCCCATTCTACTTCCAGAAAGGTAAACATTGTTCATATTTTGTTATGAATTCGTTTGGCTATGAATTCTTTAAAAATCAGCATACTAAAAGATGTTTGAGTATTTCCTAATAGATACAGATCCTACCATAAAACCGTATGCATATAATATTTTTAAAGAGAAATCATTGTTTTAGAGAACATTTAGGGAGTAAAGAATACTTGTTAAAATTTATTTGAAATCCTTATCTATGACTAGAAGCATTGCTTTCTTCTACTCTCTACAGATAGTAAGTTCAAAGGCACATTTGGAGACAGGATCATGGGTTTTCTCAAATAACCTCCTTAAATAGGTAGAGAGAGCACCTCTAGGTTTGCTTTTTTAGAGCAATTTTTAATATTATGTTCAATTTATTAAGCCAAGTAACATAAGCTGGTATGATTTTTATTTATCAAGGTAATTATTTTCCCTAAAGTTTAAAGAAAACTCTAAGGAACAAATAAGTGAAGGTGGAGCAAGTTTATTGAGGTATGGATACACCACACCACTAACTTCATAGTGCAGACAGTTCTCTCAGAATGGTATCAAGAGTTCTTTGAAAGGGCAATACAGCTTCCGAAAGCACCACAGGAAGACCTGGGTAGTGACAATAGTGCCATCTCTTTAGTACCATCTCTTCTGGAAACCTGACTCTGAAATGAATTATGCTTAGGGCAAAAAGCATTCTTCTGTATTTGTAGATAGGCTAAAATGTACATCACAGCTGCTTGGGCTAATTTTATAGGGCTCGTGGAGGCTACTACATTTGCTATTCACAATGGCAAGATGAGCTCAATATCTGAACTAAACAAAGTTAAATTTACCAATATTTAGCAACTGTAGGATTTACATTCTCAGAATAAAAAAAAAATGAAAATTTTAAGGGAGCTTAGAAAGTACACCCATAAAGAAATAGTCAGGAGTCATTTCTTCAGTTAAACCAGCATCAGTACTCAAGTATGATTACTGTATTAGAAAAATCATCTTTAAACACAAAGAAAACTTCTGCTTGTGTATATTAGTGATCACCAAGAAAAAGGTTCTACAAAAGGCCCAGTGCACCCGGGTATTCATAGACATACAACAGCATATCATGATGGAGGACACTAGAAGCCTCGCCCTACAGTCTGTTCTCTTAGGTCCTACCTCTGACCCTCACTTGCTGGGCTTATCTTGAACAAATCTTTAGCCTCTCTCTCCCTAAACTGCATCATCTAAAAAATAGAGATGACAATAGTACTTGGCTCACTGAGTTGTTATGAAAATTAAGTTAGTACATGTAAAACCCTTTTCTGGCACATGGTAAGTGTATGTAACACTGTTGTTTTTCTCATTCAATGGGTATATACCAAGGGAAAGGTTTAAATAAAAACGAAGTCAAAATAATTTTTCGAAAGTCATGTCACTGTTAATACAGTCAAAACTACAAATAGAAAAACATACAAAATATTTTAAAATATTGTATAAAGGCTTATATTTGCAAGCTTAAAAACCCTTCATTTATGAATCAATTGTGCATAAAAATTGTATACATGCAAACAGAGATTTGGGCCAGAATGGATATTGTTGAATTAATTTAAAAAATACATTTTACAGCTTTTCCAAAACTCTTTAATGAAAACTCAGCAAGAAGATAATGAGAAAGGACCAAACAGATGTTGGTTTCTGATGAAATCTGCCAAACTTTTACAGCATCATTATGATAGCTTTCCGTTTAGGTCGCCACAGTTTAAAAGTGGGACATTTGGATCTAGAAGAGAGCAGTGATGATTAAAGAGTTGGAAACCCAGGCTTAAGAGGAAGGGACCATGGAAATGATGTTGGTTGGCCAAAAGAGGAGAAGGCTGCGGGTGCCTTAATTACAGTCTCACTATATATAATACACCATATAAATGAACAGATGTTGTTCCGCAGTGAAAATAGAACAAGATGGGAGCACAGTGGCTCTGACTTGAGAACCATCTCTATCTATAAAGTGTTGTTGAATAGCTAAACTTCTGTTCACTCAACCAATATCTATACATTTCCTCTATTTAGTGTACCATATTAAGTGCTAACAATTGATAATTCATATATAGACATATTGGGTGGAATATGCTCTATAATCATATTGCAGAAGACTTGGTGACCTATATGCGTTAGAGCATAGGAAAGACAGGTAACTAGGTGGAGGCAGTGACGCATTTTAGATTCCCACTTCTGTTTCACAAGGATGCATGAGTATCCTGAGAACACCACAGAAGATAGCTAGGTGGGGGTCTGCTTGTTGATACCTCAACCAAAAGGACTGCCCTGGGGGCAAGTAGAGTGGATCTTCCAGCTCAAGGAATTATGCAGTGAGCAGGCTTTCCTTGCAGGCCCACTTAGCTCCTGAAGGGAGGACACTCCTTTAGAGCCACCAATAACCAGTTTTGGATTACCCCAAAGAGACAATTACTGTGAAGAGATAAGAAAGAGCACAGAAGCTCAAAAAGATATATATATTTAAATAGTCTTTAATTTTACTTACAGCCAACTGAACTGTAAATAACACTGCACTTCTGATACCAAATGTGTAGGGTTTATTTCTCATACCAGCCAGTTCTTTAGTTCCCAGCAGACACCAACTGGGTGTCCTGAAATGCAATTAAATTCTAACACTATCTAACAGGAATTAGTTCCCACAAGATTGTCCACACTTCACATGCCAATAGCAAGTCCCAGCCTCCTGTACTTCTGACCGACCAACTATACACTGGGAGTTTCCATAACTCTCCTCTCAGGTTAAGTAATTTGCTAGAATAGCTTACAGAACTCAAACATTTACTCAATTTACCAGTCTATTAAAAATAGTATTTTGTTGAGAATGTTTGAGTCTGTGTTCATCAGGGATATTGGTCTGTAGTTTTCATTTTTTATGTCCTTTCCTGGTTTGGGTATTAGGGTAAAACTGGCTTCATAGAATGATTTAGGAAGGATTCCCTCTTTATCTTTTGGAATAGTGTCAATAGGTTTGATACCAATTCTTCTTTGAATGTCTGGTAGAATTTAGCTGTGAATCTGTCTTTTTTGGTTGGCAATTTTAAAATTACCATTTCAGTCTTGCTGCTTATTATTGTTCTGTTCAGAGTTTCTATTTCATTCTGATTTAATCTAGGATGGTTGTATATTTCTAGGAATTTAACCATCTCCTCTAGGTGTTCATAGTAACCTTGAATGATCTATTGTATCTCTTGGTATCAGTGATAATGTCTCCCATTTCCAATTGAGCTTATTTGCAACGTCTTTCTTTTCTTGGTTAATCTCACTAATGGTCTATCAATTTTGTTTATCGTTTCAAAGAGTCAGGTTTTTCATTCATTTAGTTCTGTTCTGATCCTTGTTATTTCTTCTGCTGAATTTGGGTTTGTTCTTATTGCTCTAGTTCCTTGAAGTGTATGACCTTAGATTGTGCATAAAGGGTATCCAAATTAGTAAAGAGGAAGTCAAACTAGCACTGTTTGCTGATCATATGATCATATACCTAGAAAACCCTAAACACCCCTCCAAAAAGCTCCTAGAACTGATAAATGAATTTAGTAAAGTTTCCGGATACAAAATCAATGTATACAAACAGTATCAATGCTATACACCAACAATGACCATGCTGAGAATCAGATCAAGAACTCGACTCCTTTTATAATAGCTGCAAAACAAATAAAATACTTAATGCACCAAAGCAAGGAGGTGAAGGACCTCTATAAGGAAAACTACAAAACACTGCTGAAAGAAATCACAGATGACACAAACAAATAGAAACATATCTCATGCTCATGGATGGGTAGAATCAACATTGTGAAAGTGACCATACTGCCAAAAGCAATCTACAAATTTAATGCAATTCCCATCAAAATACCACAATCATTTTTCACAGAATTAGAAAAAAAATGCTAAAATTCATGTGGAATCAAAAAAGAGCCCACATAGCCAAAGAAAGACTAAGCAAAAACAAATCTGAAGGTATCACATTACCTGACTTCAAACTATACTATAAGGTTATAGTCACCAAAACAACACGGTACTCATACAAAAATAGGCACATAGACCAATGGAACAGAATAGAGAACCCAGAAATAAAGTCAAATACTTACAGCCAACTGATCTTCGACAAAGCAACACAAAAACAAAGTGGAGAAGGGATACCGTATTCAACAAATGATGCTGAGATAATTGGCAAGCCACAGGTAGAAAAATGAAACTGGATCCTCATCTCTCACCTTATACAAAACTCAATTCAAGATGGATCAAATACTTAAAAATAAGACCTGAAACCATAAAGATTCTAGAAGATAACACGGAAAAAACTCCTCTAGACATTATCTTAGGCAAAGACATCACGAACAAGAACCAAAAAACAAAGACCAATAGATGGTACTTAAACTAAACAGTTTCTGCATGACAAAAATAATAATAATCATCAGCAGAGTTAACAGACAACCCACAGAGTGGGAGAAAATCTTCACAAACTACACATCTAACAAAGGACTAACATCCAGAATGTACATGAAATTCAAATCAACAAGAAAAAAAAAAATTCCCATCAAAAAGTGGGCTAAGGACCTGAATAGACAATTCTCAAAAGAAGATGTACAGATGGCCAATAAATATATGGAAAAACATTCAACATCACTGATTATCAGGGAAATGCAAATCAAAACCATAATGTGATACCACCTTACTCCTGCAAGAATGGACATAATCAAAAGTGATAGATGTTGGCATGGATGTGGTAAAAGGGAACACTTTTACACTGTTGAGAATGTAAACTACTACAACCACTATGGAAAACAGTGTGGAGATTCCTTAAAGAACTATAATTAGATCTACCACTTGATTCAGCAATCCCACTCCTGGGTATCTACCCAGAGGAAAAGAAGTCATTGTTTTACTATTATGTGTATACAAGTATCTTTTAAAAGATATTTTTATACACCTGTTTATAGCAGCACAATTTGCAATTGCAAAAACATGGAACCACCCCAAATATCCATCAATCAATGAGTGGATACAGAAAATGTAAATATATATGATGAAATACTAAACAGCCATAAAAAGGAACTAATTTTAAGGTGGTTCTATGTCACAGTTCAAATTCCGTATTCAATGACTTATTGCCTAAATGTACAATGATCTATCTAATCTCCTAAATGAGGCCAGAAGAAAAGAAGAGTGAGCTGGTAGAAAGAGGTCTAAGATCCTCCAAGAACTGAGTTTGTGTTCCATCTCTGTCACTTACTATTTGATTGTCAATGGGCAAATTATGTAATCTGTTTTAAATCATGGGCACTGAAGGAATAAGTGTTGGGTACCAACAGCATCTACTATAGAAGTTACTCAATATCTTCCCTGAGAGCCTTTGAACATAGCTAGGCCTCTAAATAGTCCGCTTACACTCCAGTTCTTTTGGAAAATGGCAGAGAAAATGATTATCAGATTTTAAGTCCATCAAAATTCCATTCAGCATTGAATACATATAAAGCGTAAGATGAGTTACGAATATATGCAAAAATTTGTATTCAAAATACAAGACAGAAATCAGTCTTAGTAAGGCAGCTGGGGTTCTCTTCCTGTCTCAGATGTTGAACCCAACATTTTCCTAGCTTTGTGACAGTATTAGGTTCACACCAACTCTTTTGGATGCCTTCTTCTCAAAATCAAATTCAATATAGAGGGACAGAGACTGAGAAGCCTAGGATGAGCCAGAAAGTTTGTGACTGGCACATACTTGCCTGGGGCCCAAGTCACCAGAAGCCAAAAGTTTCCTCAGGAAAGAATGTGTTGTCAAATGGCCATCCTCCAGTCAACAGGGCCTGTTAAGAGAAAAACACATCAGTATTATAAAGCACCACACACAATGACTCATTTGGTCTCAAGATATGCAGGATCAAAATTATTATATCCCTTGTACTGGTACGGAAACCATGATTTCAAACAGATTACATAAATTGCCCATTGATAATCAAATAGTAAGTGATAGAGTTGGAACACAAACTCAGTTCTTGGAGGATCTTAACCCTCTTTCTACCAGCTCACTCTTTTCTTGCCTCATTTAGGAGACTAGATAGATCATTGTACTTTTAAGCAATAAGTCATTGAACACTGAATTTGAACTCTGGCATAGATCTACCTTAAAATTGAGCTAAGGCAAAATTGCAAAGTACCCATTTTTTATTAGAAAAATGATTTGATTGTATTTTCTTTTGTTTTCTAAACCTGAGTGTTCACCTTTCTTTTCTCCTATATCCCTATGTCCCTCAATCAAATAACATTGGAATAACATTTGCTAAGTGTTTTGTTATCTGTTGCTGCATAACAAATTACCCCCAAACTGAGAAGCTTAAAATCATCATAATTATCTCACAGTTACTCTGGATTAAGATGCCACGAGTAGTTTGACTGAGTGGTTCTGACTCAGAGTATGTATCTCCTGAGGTTGCAGTTAAGTTGTTGGCCAGGGCAACAGTCACATGGGGTTAGTGGACCCACTTTTAGGATCACTCAAGCTGTTGCTGGCAAGCCTGTTTCTTGCCAGCCCATGTCTGCCCATCTCCATTCATTGCCATGTGCTGCTTGAGTGTTCCCACGACATGGCAGCTGGCTTGCCCTGAGCAAGAAATCTGAGAAAGAGAGGTCAAGGTGTTAGTAGCTAGCATTCTTTTACAACCTCATCTCAGAAGTAACATATCATCACTTTTGCCATATTATTTGATCCCACAGACCAACGCTGGTATGATGTAGGAGTGGATTTCACAAGGGTGTGAATTCTAGGAGGTGGGGATCATTGGGAGTGCCTTGGAGGCTGACTATCACACCAAGAAGCATACAGATGTAGGGGCATTTTATTCCTTCTGTTGCTCCTCAGAGACTGGAAAGGGGATGCTTTTTCCATGTGTGTAAGTACACAATTCAATATACCTATTATGTCAACTTTAGTAGACTGAGCTCAAAACAGATACTAACATAGAATTGATAAGACATTAAGATCCCATCTCTGTACTCAAAGAGCTCAATCTAAAAGACCAAATATACCAAAATATATACATCAAGAGAAGTTGAGTGAGAGCTCAAAAAAGTATAAGGGGGTTCATATAATGATGGTAAGCTGCTGTGCACTTGGGGAAGAACAAGACACAATACCTAGGAGAAGTGGCATTTGAAATGAGTAGAATTTCGGAGTAAAGATCAGGGCAGAAAAATCAAGAGAAAGGAGATAAAAGACTCCGAGGAGGGAAACTCACCAAGAATCTTTGAATCAGAAATTCTGGTAATCATGGCTTCACAACTATGGAAGTCCAGCAGGGAAAACAAGTTGCATGTAGTTTGATGTAAAAGTAGCTATTTGTAAAGCCTCTGATAGGAGCATAGCCAAAAAGAAGGAAGAAAAAGATGTTAGATAGACTCGGCTTCCTGCTTGACTTTCTCCAATGGCTTCCCATTGTCTGCAATAAATTAATGCAAACTCCCTCGCTTTAACACCTTCAGGCTGGCCTGCACCTTGGAGCCTTATTCCTAACCACCATCCTGCCTCCAGGTCCCCAGTGATGCCCCAGCCTCCCCATTTCCTTATCATCCCAGGACATGCCAGGCTGGGTCCCAGCTAGTTACCCATTCTATTTATTCTGCATGGAATAGCCTGCACATCTCTTCTTCACACTGTTCCTCCTTACCTTTGCACATTCAAAGGTCACTTGGCCTAGAAAGATATTTCTGCCTCTCCTCTGGACCCATCCTCATTCTAGCTGTAATTAAATGCATTGACATCTGGCATGGCATATATTCTACAAAATTGATTCTAAAAGGAATATTCAAATCCCACAACTGAAGGCATGATATAGTTTGACATCTTTATTTTCCTTGGAAAAGGAAACTAAGAGATAAGTTAATGGTGCCTTAAACTTGATGGAATTTTCTCATTTGCATATTTACTCCTTCCCTGAGACTAAAAATACCTTGTGGTATGAACTCATTTCTTTTATATCCCCATTGCCTGTCACATTGCCCTGTATAAGCTCCCTATGAACGTGGGAGGCTGATCCTTAAATAGCTAAAGGAAACATCACTTCTTTCTACCTAGTTCCAGGAAGGGTGACCCTTATTACCTATGTCATTTCATTTAAAAGGGTCAGCATAAGGTGAATGAAAATTGTGTGATCTGTTGACTTTGTTAAATCATTTGACCTAAAAACTATGACCTCCTTCCTTTCATGTCATATATCTCCAAATCTTCCTGGAATTAATCTCAAATTTTCAACAACGGACTTAGAACTGTAAATATATACAGTTGATAAAATGCCCAATCAATGAAGTCAGACCTGAAGTCTAAGTTTTAATATTTATTAGCACGTGACCTTTGTTGGTTAACCATCCTGAACCTTAGTTTTATCTTCCGTAAAATGAGGGTAGTACAATTCACCTGTCAGGGTAGTTATGATACAGCTGCAATGACTGGAGTAGCACCAGGGTCCTTGGTCTCACACTGATTTAGATAAAATGAAATGGACACATATGGAGAGGTTTTAAGGATCAGAAAGTTTAACAAGCAATCAAGAAAGCAGCAGCTCCCCCATACAGAGACAGAGGGAGGGAGGCTCCAAGAGAGAAATCCTGTGTGCAGCAGAAAAATGGTCAGTTATATTGGAGGCTGGAGGAGGCGGTGTCTGATTTGCATAGGGCCCAGGGGATTGGTTTGACCAGGTGCATCATTCACATAGCCCAAGGGAAAACCTGGTCCTCCCATCTTAGTCTTTTAATATGCAAATGAGGGCTGCCATGATGTCCTGAACACCCAGAGGTATCTGGAGGTGGCCGTGACACTGGGCACACCTGGTGACAAGAGGAAGGCAAGAATTGCCATATTGGGTGGACCCAGTTTCTAATGGCCTGCATTTGCATATCAAAGCTTGCCAACTTGGCCCTTCAAGCCACCTTTCTGGTTAGAAAAGAAATGGTTTGGGGGTTGCTTCTTATTACAGGAAAATTACCACCAAAAACCTTTACCCTTTCTAGCTACCTAAAAATTATTTCTTAATAACTCCTGTATTAGTTGTAAAGATTAACTCCCTTACAAATATAAAACATCTAAGGTGGGGCCTGGGTATAGGAAGATACCACTTAATTTTAGACGATCTCCTGACACATAACAGAATGAACAACAAAAATAATGAGAAAAGTCCAAAGGGTCAAGTGAGCAGTGTGGGCTTAGAAATCCATTCCAACATCATACGAATTGGGCACTGAGGTAATTGCCCAAGTTAATGATGTCAAAATGCAATGAACAACAATCCTTGTGGAGGATTTATTCTGCTTGAGTTTCTCTTTCTCTCCGTGTATCATTGAGTAATTTGAAGTTTGAATCTAGTTTTATCTATTGTTTTCCTATTGACCACAATATTTTTACCACAAAAACATGGAATTTATAACAATTCGGCCGTATCTTTTTCCTCATATTATTCTGGGGACCAGACTGTTGCTTTGCTTCCAGGCATTATAATTTGACATGTACTCTACAACAACCTTTAGCCCCCATTAGCTCTTAGTAAGACTATTTTATTTCCTTTAAACCTTTCCCATAGGTTTCACAACTTTCTTTTGAACGTTCTCCAAAAACTCTAAATCCTTATGTTGCTTAACTATATTTCCCTTTCTCTTCTATTGTGCATTTCTCTGTGTTGAGAAGTCTTTGAGAAAGCAGGGAGTCCCTCTGCCAACTGATGAATACTAGGATAGGCATGAGTAATGAAGGTCTTCTAGAACTATGGGAGCTGGGCAGTAGGTAGAGCAGAGAAGAAAGGAATTAAGAAATGGATAAGAAATGTCAGAGAATTAGGGGGAAAGAAGAGCAACAATTCTGATTTGTTGTCATGCAAAGATAGAGAGATTAAGATCAGGAGGTGATGTTTTAGCTGGCTTTCATATCAAGAGGATGAAGTGAAGGGATAAAGGTCCAGTTTACACAAAGAAGTTTAGAAGCCAGATGCAAAATCCCAAATCTTCATCATATACTGATAAGCCTTACCACACTAGTTGGAAAGGAGGTTCTAGACGTCAATATGGGAAGAAGTGGTAAACCCCTTTGATCTTTCATAATCTAGAAACAGAATCCCAGAACAATGAAACAGACAACTAATCCTACTATTTTCTGATCTTTTGGCTCTTTTGAATCATTTTTATAAACTTAACTACTCTGTGGGGGACTGTGGGGGACTAATCCTTGTCCCAATAGTCCACGTGGTTGAATGGCTGCCTGATCCAAATGCTTTGATCACACCGGAGTCTTGGAGTCTTTTCTATCCTTTTTATAGGCACAACTTTCAGAAATACTTTCTGCAAAAGCTCTGTGCTTTGATAAATAGATTTAAGTGCTATAATCACCAGGCATTTGAATGCAGATTAATTCATAGAGCCAGATAATAGATCTTGTTCTGTCATGTTGTTTTTAGCCAAAAGTTGAAAGCTTTGAAGAATGTGGAGAAACTATGAAATTTTAATAGCCTTGGGGCACAGAAACTTAACACAAAGAAAGAATCGTCATTCATTCAGAGAGTATTCATGGCCTTGGTGGAAAGATTGATGACACATTCTGTGATTAATTACAGTTGTTGAAGAAAGCTAGAAGAAAAAAAGCAACAAAAGTTCTTGACTTAATCAAAGACAGCAATTTGAATAAATGGTCCTAAAGTCCACAGTAAGTACTTGGTCAAATGAACCACAATGTTACTTTGAATTGTAAGATTTTACCTTCATCCTGAAAAATAAAAACAAATAAAAAATAAATGCCTGGCTGAACATTATTGATTTGATAGAGAAGGTATCAGTTATTTTCTTACATAAAAAGGACTCATAAAATCTGAGGGTTGTGATATTTAGGTTTTCTTGCCTGAAGGAAGGTCATTTCACAGTAACTTCCTGAAAAAAATGACTATATTTTATGATTAGTAACTTATCCATAAAAAGGATAATCAATCATATGGTTTTGCCGTGTGTCCCCACCCAAATCTCATCTGGTAGCTCCCATAATTCCGATGTGTTATGGGACTGACCCAGTGGCAGATAATTGAATCATGGGGGCGGGTCTTTCCCTTGCTGTTCTCCTGATAGTGAATAAGTCTCACGAGATCTGATGGTTTTAAAAATGGGAGTCTCTTTGCCTGCTGCCATCCACGTAAGATGTGACTTGTTCCTCCTTGCCTTCTGCCGTGATTGTGAGGCCTCCCTGGTCATGTGGAAGTGTAAGTCCAATAAATCTCTTTCTTTTGTAAATTGCCCAGTCTCAGGTATGTCTTTATCAGCAGCATGAAAACAGACTAATACAAATAACATAATAAGAACAGGAATGAAATAATTGACATGAAGGACTCACCTGAACAATTACACCAAAAGAGCATCTTCTACTTTCTCTAATCTAGACAAAGCCCATCCACAATAGGCCAATTCTGTCAGCGACAAGGCTGATGGGAAGGTTCAGAAATAATTACAACTTTTCCTCCTCACATTTCTATGGAATCTTTTGGAGCATAGAAAAATACATTATTGTAAGGCAGGGGTTCTCAAGTCCTGGACCAGTACCTGTCCATGGCCTGTTAGGAACAGGGTCGCACAGCAGAAGGTGAATGGCAGGTAAGCCAGCATTACTAAGCCCAAGCTCCACCTATTGTCAGATCAGCGGCAGCATTAGATTAGATTCACCCTATCGTGAACTCTGCATTCAAGGTATCTAGGTTGCATACTCCTTATGAGAATCGAATGCCATCCCCCATCCACCGTGGTCCTTGGAAAAATTATCTTCCATGAAACTGGTCCCTGGTGCCGAAAAGGTTAGGAACCACTGTTATAAGGTTTCAATAGGTAACTTGCATTCAATAGCTTGTGGTTATAGCTTCCTGTTTGGCAGAGGAAAAGGATATCTATATATATCTACATATAGAGATATATATATCACAGATCTTAGAGCTTTAAATTAAATATCAACTGTATGGAACTTGACTACTGAGCTTGAGCTTGCTACCATTCTTAAAATCATCAGGTCTACTTCTGGGCTATTTTTCACCTTTATATATTATAACTTCATCTTCAATAAAATACAAATATATATTAGCTATTTTTCAATGTGGATGTTATGTGGTAAGTGTTCAGATCTAAGAATATTATCTGTTTCCCAAGTAATTGTTTCCCTGAGTGAAAATTTTTAAAGCCTACTTATGTTAATTACAATTCTATTTTAACCTTACTAGATCTGTGCTACAAGTAGAAAACACTTAACATAAAATTTATCCCATTTAAAAGTAAATGGATAATAGTTTAAAAAAATACTCCAGTAAAGTACTAAGTCATGAAAACTATATTTTCTTGACACTTGTTTCTAAGATGCATAATATGCTTTAATCTTTTATAAAATATAAGCATTCTTTTATACTATATGAAAGAATTAAAACAGTGCACTTTATACACTTGAAACCAAAAGTTCCCATCCTTCCTGTTCTTTAAAGAATGGAAATTAGACTGCTATGTTTTTCTTACTTTTTTAGCAACATAACTAAACATGGTTTGGATATTATCATTAAGTCTCATTTTGGATCATCAAAATACATAAGTGTGTGTATACATATATGTAAAATAAAACTTACAAGGTATGTATGTGTGTGTGTATATATTAAACTTGTGAAGTCCTAAAAGCCTGGCAGAGTGGTAGAGACACACAGCTCTAGTCCCAGTAAAACAAACCATATGGCTAATTAAAATTGTCCTATTGATCTCTCCACTAATTGCTAAAAAATATATACACGTTTTCAGTTAATCAGCTATTAGTTTGGCATTCTGCGTGCTACATCTTTCTCAGCTGTTGTTGAGATTACCTCTATGATTTTAGGCTTTTATTTGTAGATTTGGGCGTTTTGCACTTTATGGACTTCTAAGTCCTTAAAACAAGCAAATAAAAAAATGTAGCTCGATGAGAACACTGCAAGTTATAAAAGTGGTCCAAAGAGTTTCACTACTTTTTCCTTGCAATGTCAGAACAGGATGAAAAGCTAATTTGAGGCTATGTTTCCTTCCCTGGAAGAACTACATATATAGTTGACAGGGACCCATTCTCTTTTCACCATTGCTGACTTACCACACTGTCCAACCAAGCCTTGCTGTCCTTCTCAATCACTTCTTCATGAATCTCTCCCCTAAAAAGTGGAGGTGAAATGTAGATACTCAAATTTTCCCATGGTTTCAGAAACCACAACTCTTCCTAAGAGAAGGAAACATGAAAAATGGACAAAATGCTGATCTAGATGTGCTTAATTTAGCAGTCATAGGAACTCCATATTTGTATATTTTGTATAGTTATGAATATTATGTAGTAAGGATGAAAATTCAATAAATGAATATATTAGCCAGTTCACTTATTATCAACTAAACATTGAATCTGAACGATGGTGAATTGATTTAGGACAAATACAGAAATAAAATAAGGATATTTAAGCCAAATTTCATTCAACTCTGTTGTTTAGTACAGACATATTATGATTTGATGAAACAAGTTTTCAAAAATAAATTACATGGTGTGTAAGGTATATCAATAAGATATAAACACCAGAATAGTTTTACATGATGTATAAGATATATCAATAAAATACAAACCCTGGGTTTATTTTTGAGTTATGTAATGCTAAATAATAATTTTATCTTTTTACTTTTTAAGTAATAATAATTTTATTAAAAGGCCTGGTTTGGCTGTAGGCAATTGATTACTTGGAGCAAAAAAAAAAAAAAAAAGGGATATGTTGGTGCTCATCACTTTCCTATAACTCATGAATATTAACATTTTACAGAAGATTACAGCCCTTGGGGATTTGGGCTCTTCCTTCTCAAATCTATTGTTATGTGTATTATTTTTCCTTTCATTAAAAGAAGGCAGTCAAGACTGTTTAACTCAGTTTAAGAAAAAAAAAAATCTCTTGCCAAGTTTCTTAAACCCCATTGTATACATGAAGCTTAAGTTAGAACAAACAAAGATATGACATTACTGTATGGAGTCCAGTAAGTGCTTCTATTGTGTCTTCAACTCGCTTCCTCAATGACATTCTCATTTACTTATATTTGTCTCTATCTTCACAGGTTGCTCATACTGAAAATCAGTTTCTTTTCCCCTCGTGCAAAGAACAGTGGTTTCTCCAAAACTGAAGTTGAACATTATCTGACATATCAGGTCCTCCAAAAAAGGGACGTGAAGCCCCCTTTGTAATTTCTGCATTAGCATTGCTCTCCTGGCAAGCAGGAAACTTCATCAGAGAAGTCAGCCAGGGAACGTCTTTAAATGGAAATTGTGCAAATGAGGAGCAAATGCATTAAAAAGTTGCTGACGGGCATGAAATGCTTTGATGTGAAGATGGAAAACTCCAAGCAGGAAGGATTTTAAGCATTTTGAGTCTGATTGACTCTGTGGTTTCTCAGCAGAGTTATTCCATGGGCTAAAATAAATGCAGAAATGGTATTTTGAGACCACAGCTGCAGAGGGGATCGTGATGAATTTCAATGAAAATCCAGCTGAATCTTGAGGTTTAGATCTTAAAAAAGCAAAGGACATGAGAGAAGTAATATCGCTTGAAATTTCATTGCTTGTATCTAAAAGAAACACCCGTTTATTTTTAGGAGAAATGTTGAATCTTTGCAATGTGGTAGATGCTCCCACAAAACTTTCTCCCAAAATAGGAGATAAATGTTGGAAAGAGGCAATTTACTGAGTTTGCTGATAGAGGTGGAGTTTAGACACAGGCAAGCATACACAAGAGTCATGAATTTTTTACACTATTATCTTTACAAATGAGTTTTGTTTGTTTTTCTTGTTTTGTTTTCTGAGATGGAGTCTTGCTCTGTCACCAGGCTGGAGTGCAGTGGCACGATCTCGGGTCACTGCAAACTCTGCCTCCTGGGTTCACACCATTCTCCTGCCTCAGCCTCCTGAGTAGCTGTGACTATAGGCGCCTGCCACCACGCCCAGATAATTTTTTGGTATTTTTAGTAGAGACGGGGCTTCACCGTGTTAGGCAGGATGGTCTTGAACTCCTGACCTTGTGATCCGCCTGCCTCGGCCTCCCAAAGTGCTGGGATTACAGGCGTGAGCCACCGCGCCTGGTCACAAATGAGTTTCTTACAGTGGTCAATGACAGACCAATTTCATACAAAGCTTGCTTCAAAAGGCAATGGTTTGGTGCCAATATGTTAGCTATTTACTTTGACCACCATATGCATTAAAAAGAAAAAAAATTAGGAATACTCAAGCAGAACCTCCAACTTAAATAGCATTTTCCACAAAAAGTGATGGAGGGATAGACAGGTTAAATGGGATCAGGTATGTGATGAGATCTCAGAAATATTTGCACAATAATGCAGATACACATTTTAAACAGACCCATAAGGATTGGAACTAATAAAAATAATAGAATAAAATACCGATCAAGAATGTGTCCTCCTTAGTAACTGGGTTTTGAATTCTAGCTCCACAGAACTTTTCAGACATCTGACATTAAACAAGATACTTCAACGTTTTGTGCCTTCATTTTCTCTGCTGTAAATGGAGATTTTACTAGAACTCTATAAGATTATCATGAGAATTTTATTACTTAATATATGTAAAGCTTTAGACATAGTATATGGCACCTAGTAAGCACTCAATCAAATGTTAGTTATCATTCGTAGCAGCGTAGAATTAAAAAACAAAAACGGCAAACTGTAAGTTAGGCATCTGGCTCTGCAAACTAGTTAAATTCCACAGACCTTATTCTGGCCATCTGTAAAATGAAAGCGTTAGGCTAGATCATCTCTAAAGTTCCTTCCAACTTAAAAAGACAGTGTTCAAAAACACGTTTTAGGAATACGCAAAGTTTTTCAGCAGAAGGTGATGTTTTAGCAGAACGTTTTTAAAGGCACTTAATCACTTTCACAAAAATGTGTTTCATGGCTTGCACTTCCTCCTCAGTCAGTCAACTCCTGTTGGGACTTCACTCGCTGCTATTTGGCCGAAGTGACTCCTGTCAGGGTCACAAGGATTTCTATGTTGTCAGGTCCAATGGTCGCTTCTTTAACCTCTTAGTACACCCGGTAGCACTTGACACATCTGAATCTGATTTTTTCCTTCTTTCTCCAGTCACCAGCCAGAATTTTTTTTTTTTTTTTGAGAGTCTCTTTGACTTGTAGGCTGGAGTGCAGTGGTGCAATCTCTACTCACTGCAACCTCCACCTCCTGGATTTAAGAGATTCTTGTGCCTCAGCCAGGCATCACCACATCACACTAATTTTTATATTTTTAGTAGAGATGGGGTTTATCCATGTTGGCCAGTCTAGTCTTGAACTCGTGACCTCAGGTGATCTGCCTGCCTCAGCCTCCCAAAGTGCTGGGATTACAGGCTTGAGCCACCCCACACAACCGAGATTGTCTTTTTAATAAACATTTATTTTACTCCTCTACTTAAAATCCTGAAATGGCTTTCCATGGCCTTTGTGATCTAGACACTTTTGATCTTATTTTCTACCATCTCTTCTTGTTCTTCGCAGTCCCTTCAGCCATACTGGCCTTCTTTCTGAACTTCAAACACCCCAAGCTTATTCTTTGGATTGGTGGGTACCTTTGCTTAGAATTTTCACCTTAAATCATGGCTGGCTCCTTCGTGGCATTGTCTCAGTATAAATGTCTCCTCCTCAGAGAGGCCTCTCTGATTAAATAGTACCCACTTCACTTAGCCTACCTTGCCCTGTTTCATATTCATAATGAAACTGTCTTATTTTTACCATGTCTATCTCCCTCAAAGAAAGTAAGCCCCATGAGAACAGGGATATTATCTGGCTCAATGCCAAGGAAAGATCCTCAATAAAGTTTTTGAATGAAAAGCTAAAGAACTCAGTTTCCCTTGCATCATGTTCAAAGTGGTCTCTGCCTTCCTTAAATTTTAATCACCCTTATTGTCAGTTTCACTTATTTGATATCACACATCATCCTGTATTATGAATTTTTCCCACATGTATGTCTTTTTTCTCCAATCATAAGATACTTGTGGAATGAGACTATGAGACACTTCAGGTGTCTCACAAGCGATGGGGCCTTGTTCACAATTATTCACTAAATGTATGTTAAAATATTTAAAGGGAGACAAATAGACTAGTAATTTACAAAAACCTAAATTACTCATGACTGAATAGTCAAAAGGAAGAAATAAAAAAAGTGCTTAAATGTTTCAATAAAAACATGTCCACCCAGTGGTTTACATTTTCCTGGGCAGTGGGAAAAGAATGAGAGCTGGACTTCAGTTTTTAAGTGGGTAACCCAAATCGTTTTGGTTCTTTAAAAAATGGATTTGTTACTTATGTTAGAAACAATCTCTGTATAGTCTAAATAGAGATCTAAGGAAATGCAATCTAAAGAAAATCTAGTCTTGGTTGAATATGTTTCACTTTACATTTTACATACCTTATTACAGCGAGTACTCATAGGCAAAAGTTCCATTTTCTACATTGAAGTCAACTATCATTTGTCTCTTTTGGACTTGACACTCTGCCGTGACTCCCCACCATTGTACTTACTGGTTCAAACTCCTTAGCAGATCCTACCAGACTGTCCAGGATAAAGTCTTTATTTACACGTTAGTCTTACCTCTTATCATTCTCTCTCCCCTCAAGATCCTCTTTTGTCCAGTCCCCACAGACACATTCAGTTCTAGACACAGCAAAAAATGCAGGCCCCCTAATGAACTCTACCACGATCCCCTCTACACTGTTTTCTCTTATTGACATATCCTGATCTCTTACCCACCCATCTAGTTAGCCTGGTTAACTCTATTAGGTTTTTTGCCAAACCACAATTACTTTTGCACCAACCTAATAGATCATCTTCTCTAGCAGGCCTTCCCTACCCCTGCCTACCTGCCTACCTTCCTGCCCAGATTGAATCAGGCCCCATCTATGAATTCTCATAGTACCTGTGCTTACCCACCATAGAGCACGTATCACATGACTGAAATTTCCTTACCCAAGATGAAATAAATGAATAGCCCAATTCTTTCTTTAATACTATGCTATAATATGAATGTTTATGCTCCCCCTCAAATTTGTATCCTGACATTCTGATGTCCAAGGTGATACTATTAGGAGACAAGGACTTCTAGTGCTCTGTTCTTCCTGATCTTAGAAGGAAAGCATTAGCTTGTTACCGTTAAGTATAATATTAAGTACAGATTTTTAGTACATGCTCTTTATCAACTTTAGAAAGTTCCTTTCCATTCCTATTTTTCTTAAAGTTTTAATCATGAATGGGTATAAAATTTTGTCAAATGCCTTTTCTGCATTGATTAGTATGATTTTATGATTTTTCTCTTTTAGCCTATTAATATGGCCAGCTGTATTAGCTGATTTTCAAATACTGAACCACCCTTGTGTTCCTAGAAGAAGCCCATGGCTCTGCCCTCAGTAATAAAATCAGTGCCCTTAGAAAAACAGCCTGATAGAGCATGTTTGCCCTTTTCACTATGTGAGTATACAGTTAAAGGGCCCCATCTATGAGGAGTGGGCCCTCAGTAGATACCACTAGCACCTTATCTTGGTCTTTCCAGCCTTCACAACAGTGAGAAATAAGTTTCTATTGTTTCTAAGTTACCCCATATCAAAGGTATTTTGTTACAGCAGCCAGAATATACAAAGATACTCTATAATACCAAAAACAGGCAAAAATGTACAAAAAATGTAAGCTTTAGGCCAATGTCCTTCAAGAATATGCATACAGAAATTATTAGCAAAATATTAGCATATAGAATTTACAATATACGAAGAGAATTATACTCCATGACTCTGTGATCTAGGGATACAAGGCTGGTTCAATATTTGAAAACCAATGAATGTAATCAACCATATTAGCAGGCTAAAGAAAATAAATCATATGATCAATCAATGCAGAAAAAGTATTCAACAAAAATTTTATACCCCTTCATAATAAAAACTCTTAAAAAAAAAAAAAAAAAAACAGCAACAGAAGAGAACTTCCCAAAATTGATTAAGTGCATTTACTAAAAACCTACAGCTAACACAATGCCTAATGGTAGAAAGCTAAATGCTTTCCTCCAAAGATCAGGAGCAGTACAAGGAGGTGACTCTTGCCACTCTTGTTCAAAATCGGGCTAGAAGTGCTAGTCTGTACAATAAGTCAAGAAAAAGAAAAGGTAGAGAAATTGAAAAGATCCTAAATTTAAAACATAATACTAGGAAACTTGCAGGTTAAAAGCACAGAAAATCTTTGCACCTAGGGCTAGACAACAACTTTTAGATTTGATACCAAAAGCATGGTCCAAATCAGGAAAACTGATAAATTGTACATCAAAATTAAAAAACTTTTGCTCTGTAAGAGATCCTGTTTCTCTGTTAGGACAATGAAAAGATAAGCTATAGACTGAGATAAAATATTTTCAAATTACATATCTGATAAATGAGCGCATAAAGAAGTCTTAAAAACTCAATAGTCAAAAAATTAAAAATTCAATTGGAAAACGGACAAAAATCATGAAGAGTAATTTTGCTGCAGATGGTGTACAGATGGCAAATAAGCATCTAGAAAGTTGCTCAACATCATTAACCATCAGGGAAATGCAAATTAATACCACAGTATAATTACAAAGCTCTCAGGATGGCTAAAATAAAAAATAGTTGACTACACCAAATGCTGGTGAGAACGTGGAAAAATTGGATCACTCATGTTTCTGGTGGTAAGATAAAATAACCTGGACCGTGTGGAAAACTGTTTTGCAGTTTCTTAAAAAGTTAAGCATGCAAACACCATACAACTGCACTCCCGAGCATTTTTCCCAGAAAAACTAAAATATTCACAAAGAAGTATGTACATAAATGTTTATAGCAGTTTCATTCATAATAGCCGCAAACAGAAAAAAATCCATGTGTTTCTTAATGGGTGAATAAACTGTGGTACATTTATACCTTGGAATACTACTTGTCAATAAAAAATAAACAATTGCCAAATAAAACTACCTGGGAAAATCTCCAGAGAACTATACTGAGTGAAGGAAGAAAAATCCCCAAAGATTACACAGTGTATGTCATTTATACAACATTCCAATCACAGAAATGGAGAATACTGGTCACTAGGCATTAAGGAAGGTGTGGAAGAATGTGGTGATGGGAGGAAATGTGTATGGCTGTAACACGGCAACAGAGGCATCATCGTGATGATGGAAATGTTCTGTATCTTGTGTTTTTGAATGTCAGTATCCTGGTTGTGATATTGTACCCAGTAGTTTTGTGAGATATTACCACTGAAGAAAACTAGTTAAAGGGTACACAGGATTTTTCTGTATTACATCTTACAAGTGCATGGGAATCTACATTTATGTCAACGTAAGTTTCATTTTAAGAATTATATCTATATTTTCTGAATCTTTAATAATGTGTCAACTAGAATTTAACTGGGTATATTCTTATGATAGAAATCTACCTTACCATGCCCTTTGTCCCTTGAGTAATCATACATTACATGACTCAAAGGCACAGAAAGCCAGTAGGTAAAGAAAAAAGGTGTCTATCTATTTATCTGGAGATAGGGTCTCACTCTGTTGCCCTGGCTGCAGTGGCGCTATCATAACTCACTACAGCCTCAATCACCTGGGCTCCATCTCCTCCTGCCTCAGCCTCCCCAGTAACTGGGACTACAGGCACCACCACATCCAGCTAATTTTCTATTTTTAGTAGAAATTAGGTCTCACTATGTTGCTCAGGCAGGTCTCAAACTCCTGAGCTCAAGTGATCCTCCTGCTTTCGCCTCCAAAGTGCTGGGATTACACGTGTGAACCACTGTGCCCAGACATGGTTTTTTTGGTTGTTTTCATTGGGGATTTTTTTGTTTTGCTTTGTTTTGTTTTGTTTTGTTGCTTTTTGAGACTTGCACTGTCACCCAGGCTGGAGTATAGTAGCGTAATCCTGAGACACTGCAACCTTTGCCTCCCAGGTTCAAGTTTCTTGTGCCTCAGCCACCTGAGTAGCTGGGACTACAGGTGTGTGCTACCATGCCAGGCTAATTTTTGTACGTTTAGTAGAAATGGGGTTTTACCACGCTGGCTAGGCTGGTCTTGAACTCCCGCCAGCCTCATTTTAAAACAGAAATTTTCTAACCAAAAATACACTCACAGGTTGAATTCAATGGCCCAGAAAAAAAAGTGAAAGTATAATTGCCTTTATAATACAGTGCAATAGACCATAGAATATTCAAATCTTTAAATGGTTTGGCATTTCAATTAAATTGCTTATATTCTATGCAGACTTGTATTAGTGTTAATCCATTAGCAAACACTGACTAAAATTATGTAAGTGCTATTAATTTTATTAGGAAAGAAAGAAGTGTACTGGAGGTAGCTGAAAGTTAAATGTTGCATCAAAGATGATACAGCTAGTATCCAGCACACAAAGCCTCCTGCATTCTTAGTTCTACTTAGAAGCCACAAATGCAATAGCCTTTTACTAGTGTTATAATACTTGTATCTTCGTCCTATTCTGGTATCAGATAAAGCCAACCAGGCAAAGGAAGCCTTCTTAAAGCAACACTGGTGTGATTTTGCTCAGTCTGAGCAACAGATTCTTTGCTGAAAAAAACAATACCTAAATGGGTTAATTCAACTTTGTGAAGACACTAAAGGATAGATAATGGTAAAGCAGGTTATGAAGTGCAGGATACACAAAATTTACTGCATATTTGATTTAAACAATTATTTAGGTGTAGACAAGAAAATACAACTTACAATGGGTTTGTGGGATATAGTTTAGAATTTGCTCTAAGGAATCTGGGATGACTCTAACTAGGGCCTTGGTTCCAGTCTAGCCTGGAGTCCCTTCCTTGGGTCATCCAAGTTTACAATTTGTCTTTGTGGATTTGGTGCAGCTTCAGTCACAGTTGGGGATACATTGGGATTCAATGTTCACATTCTGAATATGGGTCCTTGTTATACACAAAATTTTTTTCTAAATCCGTAATTGCTTACATAGTAAATGAATTGGATTAGGAGGTCATTATTAACAGGTCTGACGTCTATGGGCCTGACAGACAGGATGCAGAGAGACAATAGAGAGCCTCAAGGAAACAACAAACACAAATCAAAATGAAACAAAAATATCTGGCCATAAAGAAGACGAAGACTTTCGGAGTAGACTTGTAAATTGGAGCGAGCAGTGGGTCCAGGCACAGTGGGAGCCCTACTCACACCCCGTAACAGTCCTTCTAACCTTCCCCATCCAACATTCTTGCCTACTCTGACAGGGAAAGGACTGCAGTTAAGGGCCCAGTCCTACTACAGGATTTCTCCTTGGAGCTCACTGGTCATGAGAAGTGAATGGAGTTTCTCTCCATTCCCCACAAAGAGAGAAGAGCCCCAGAGGTCAGTGAATCTGAAGGATCAGTTGCAGCAGTTGGGGGAGAAGGTGGAGAAGGGCGAGGCTGACCTAGACCCAGACAGAGGTGCCCAGCTCTTAGGCAAGCAGCAACAAGAACCTAGAGCCAGCCTGAAGCTCACCCCAATGCACACACACCAATCACCTGGGGAGGCCTTCTCCTGGACTTCTTCCTAATCCAAGGGGCAAGGCTGAAATGTTAAAATATTAGGTATTGCTCCAAAGTTGTCTCACTACTTAGAAATGCCAGAGACATCCTCCACGGGGCCGACCTCCTCTCTCATCGGTGCTCTCAGTCCCTCTGCTCTCTCCTTCCGGTTGGTGCTCTTTGAGCAGCTAACTCCATTTTCTGATTATCCTGAAGTGAATTTCTAGTTGGAATCCAGGTGGAAGAAAATCTAACTTACAGCCAACACTTGAACTCCTTAAGGTTTTGTACATACAAGTGATGTGAGGATGAATAGAAAGAAAAACATTTATCTGGTAACGAATGTTTTTATTTGTTTTTGTTTTTTGAGATGGAGTCTCACTCTGTCACCCAGGCTGGAGTGCAGTGGTGTGATCTCAGCTCAATGCAAGCTCCCCTTCCTGGGTTGAAGTGATTCTTCTGCCTCAGCCTCCTGAGTAGCTGGGGCTACAGGCACCCGCCACCATGCCCAGCTAAATTTTGTATTTTTAGTAGAGATGGGGTTTCACTATATTGGCCAGGCTGGTCTCAAACTCCTGACCTTGTGATCTGCCCGCCTCGGCCTCCCAAAGTGCTGGGATTACAGGCGTGAGCCACTGCACCCAGCCACTAATGGTTATTTTTATAAGAGATAAATAGCAATGACTATTTTTTTGTTAGAAGCTGTAGTTGATGAATTCTTACTAAATTTAAATATAGAAAGTATTAGCTCATCCAATATAGTAAATCTCATGTGGACAGTAAGTAGTTCAGAAACAGATTAGTCACATTGAAATAATTATTAACCAAATTCTTTTTAAGGTATTAGTTACCATTAATATTCTCTTTTTAAAATTCATGGTCAGGTGTGGTGGCTCACGCCTGTAATCCCAGCACTTTGGGAGGCCAAGGTGGGTGGATCACTTGAGGTCAGGAGTTCGAGACCAGCCTGGCCAACATGGTGAAACCCCATCTCCACCAAAAATACAAAAATTAGCCAGGCGTGGTGGCATGTGCCTGTAATCCCAGCTACTCGGGAGGCTGGGGCATGAGAATTGCTTGAACCCAGGAAGTGGAGGCTGCAGTAGGCAGAGATCGTGCCACTGCACTCCAGCCTGGGCAGCAGAGCAAGACCCTGTCTCAAAACAAAACAAAACAAAACAAAACAAAAATGCACTAAACTCTCATAACCATTCTATACTTTATTCTCACAGCAATACCACTAGGCAAATATTTCTATTCTTACCCATACTTTCTACCTCAGGAAACTGTGTGTTCTGTGAAAGCAAAGATCTTGGAAAACTTTTTGTAAGGCTAGACTGGGTGCCTAGGCTTAGTAGAGCATTCAGCAGATAGTTGGTAGAACCAGTAGCTGAACCAAGGACTTGAAAGTTTATTATTCAGTTTGAAGATTAGAAAATTTATCAGCTACAAATACTGTGAAGAATAATTAGTAATAAACTTGACATTTTAATAAATGCCATAACTCTTTATATTGCAGCTTCCACTTTTATTCTTATCAGCTGAATATTTTTTGGATTCCTTAAAAAGAAAACTAATGAATATTTCTATATTAACCATAAAAATATTAACATTCTGCAAAGTAAGGTTTAGAATGGCATTTCATCAGGAATTATATTGAGACAATTTGTTGTGAGAGGACTTTTATTTATTCTTTACGTATTTTTTTATGTAGGAAAGAATTCAGTTAGCTTAAACTCTTATTCAGAAAAGTAGAAGAACATTGCCTGGTAGATCCAGACCAGAGTTCATTTCTTAGGGAAATATGTAGGTGTAAGGGTTGGGATATCCGATTAACAATTCATAAACCTTTTGCAGAAATCCCTATCACTTAAACATAGGAATACGTTTGTCATTCCTTAGGACTTAATGTTTACATTAAATGAAATACATTTGTCTGTTTTTCCTTGTTTTTTTATTATTATTATTTTTAATCTCTGGGTTCTAGAGAGACAATATGGCACAACTATTTCACATTGACCTAGGTTGGCTGTGCCTTTGGACGTCATAACAGGCTGTCCTATGATTGATTAAGCATTCTCAGCCATTCTCAGGAAAGGATTTTCTGCTCCTCCATAACCAGGCATTCAAAAGATGCTGACATGCCAGGGTCCTCACACTTAGATTCCATGTCTATATCACTGATATGGTCCCAGAAACTTACTACTAACCGAAATTTATGGATCTAAATATTTCTTACCTTTGGCAACAATGCTGCTCTCTACCCAAATCTGTCACTGTCAGGACCTGAGAGTTTATTCAAATAATAGTTGAACAGCTAGAAAGGTGGTACTATTTGTTAGATTGCTTTATAGCCTCCAAGACTATGTATGGACAGTTCTGAAGGAATGAACCATGAGTCTCCTCCTGGCAAATCTTAAACTCTAATATAGTTGAATGGTATTTTTATATTGGCCATAAAAGTGTCATCTAAGTCGCTTTTAAAATCTTTATTGGAAGAAGTCGTATTTTAGGAAGTATTTGAATAATAGTGTTTTCAAACTGGAAGACCAAAGAAGGACATAAAGAAAAAAATGGTTCCAAGCACAGATGTAACTGGAAAAAAGCATCTGAAGCTGGAGTTGAATTATTAGGCAAGGACTGTAAATATATTTATCTGAGACAAGTGGTCTTTGATGAAGATAAGGAATTTATAAATTAATAGAGATAAAAATATTAGTTAAAACACCCTAAACCCTTAGTACTTTGAATAAGCTATATCCATTCCTTTTGGTTTTGTTATGCATAGCATTGAAAATAATGTAATGAAAGGAGACAGTTGAATGTATTTAAGTATCATGAAATGATACTTGTGGTGCTTCTACAATAGATAATTGTTTTATAGTATAAGTGACAGAAAAATAAACTCCACAAATAGAAGCATGAAATCCATTTGAAATAGCTAAATCA
Source organism: Colobus angolensis palliatus (assembly GCF_000951035.1). NCBI lineage: Eukaryota > Metazoa > Chordata > Mammalia > Primates > Cercopithecidae > Colobus > Colobus angolensis. Next base: position 57,736 of record NW_012115477.1, read on the forward strand.
GCCAAAATTTGTGTTACTAACTTGAAATACATTCAATCATTTTGTCAAGCACATATTCTCTTTATTTTCTTGACTTGGATATTTGGAGGAAGATGTAATCCATATGGTTTTTATTTTTTTACACCTGAGGTATTAAAATGGGGCTCAAACTAAGTATTCACATATCAAGAGCCAGTGATTGCTCTTAAAACGTCTCTTTTCTTGATTAAAATATAATTCACACTACATTATAGCGCAAAGTTGTTAATTCATACATCAACTCCTAGTCCAGAATACACATATTCTCTTAACATATCAGAAGATGTTTCAAGTGTTACAAACAGCCATCCAGCACAATTCAAGATAAGTTCTTGCCTTGTCAGTCACTATTAATAACCACTACAAGCCATGATAAAAATCATAAACAATAATTCCTATTTAGCTCTGAATTTCAAGGCTCAGTACATTTTATTATATATATCCTATTCAGATTTAGAAATTCTTCCTTTATGCCTCTTATTCAGTTTTTACAATTTTATTTTTAACAAATATAGAGGATGCTACCACATGCTCTAAAAGACAAGCAAAATACAAAACAACACAAAACCAAAACACATAACTATTTATGAGTATAAATCCTCATGTAACACTATAGTATCCCTTGGTTCCCAGATCAGCTTGTCTTGTTCATTAAATTTATTTTATTTGCAATGGTTTACGTCATTTCCCCCCTCACTAGATGTCTTCATTGCCACTTTTTGTAGGAAAAAAACCAAAGAGAAAGGAAGAAAGATCATGTTGCAGCACTGGGAGCAGATATCACAGGCTTACTTGCCAACCGACTTCCTGAAGGCACAGTTGGCACATTGTCTGAGATGACAGACAAGATGCAAGGGACTCCTGTGACCCTTACAGGAGAAGCTTCTGCTGTGGCTGGTAGGATGGTAGCTTTAACTCATCCTCCATAATACCAAATGTCACTTTGTGGGGGTAGTAGCCTTCTGGCATTGACACTTGTTTTTGTATGCCATAGTTCAAAGTACCACACTACGAAATAGCTCCAGAATGTGCCTTGAAACATTTAGTCACAATAAGGGCATTTACATTCTTCCCAAATATCCTTTCAAAAAAAAAAAAAAAAAATCAGTAGATTCACACACTCTTGAGTGAGATGCAAAATTGCAAAGAGTTCAAGATATGTTCTTGGTCCTTAGAACAGAAAACAAGTTCTTCTTGTGCTCTGTTCAGTGAGTTCAGTTAAGGCTGTTACTTTCTGAGCTGTTTTATAAGCCAGGAGTCAGACCTCTGCTGTCTCCCTTGACTATATATTCAATAAGGAGAATGTGATTATACAAAACTAAATTTTCCTGAACCATTATTGAAAGTGCCATAGGGATGTCTAATTAATAAGAATACTATAGATGAATAATCAGGATATTATGAATTAAATCCTGTCCCTCCAAAAGATACATTCAAGTACTAAGTCCTGGTATCTGTGAATGTAACCTAATTTGGAAATACAGCCTTCGCAAATGTATTTAAGTTAAGGCTGTACTGAATTGGGAGAAGATGCTAATCCAGCATGACTAGTGTCTTTATAAAAGGAAAAAAAAATTGTACATAGACATGGAAACAGAGACACAGAAGAAAGAACATTATGTGAAGACAGAGGTGGAGATTGGGGTTGATGCTGTCACAAGTGAAGGAATGCCTGGGCTACGAGAAACTGCAAAAGGCAAGGAAGGATTCTCATCTAAAAGTTTTTGAGGCAGAATGGCCCTCCCAACAACTTGATTTTTGGACTTCTAGCCTCCAGAACTCAGACAGAACAAATCAGTATTGTTTTAAGTGGTATTCTGTGGCACTCCAGGCAGCTAGAGGAATAAGTCTTTGAAGCTTGCAAGGGAGTTCTGGTGGTGTATCACAGCGTCCACTTCAATGGATTAATTTGTAGTCATAAACATAAATAAATCTGGATTTTAAAAGGGAATGAGCATGTTTTCTGATAAACTAAAAGCAGAGTATGTTATATAGAAGATGCATAATCAGTAATGAAGATATGCTTACCCAACCTAAGCGCCGCAAAGAATCCTCTTCCAGAAATATCCTTCCAGGAGAAGCAATCTCTCAAGGTAACTATTTGTTACACTCTTAACTGTAAGGATTGCATAACCTGTCATCCACTGAATGTGAAGATCCTATGCAAAAGCCTGGTATTTCAATTGGTAGTGCTTTTCAGGTATGGCTTTATAAGATAAGCACTGATGACAACCACTTATACTCACTACAAAGAGTTTTGTGTTTGGCCACTTGAGAACAGGGATCATTTTAGATACATCTTGGCATTCCAATAAACTGGCACAGTATCTGCCACAGAGTGAGTGCCAAAAATGGCTGAGGAAGTGATAGACATTAAATATTTATAAGTGGTTGGTTAAACATGAGGGAGATAACCTGTAAATGAAAACTGAATAAAAGTATTTAATACTAAGTTGGTGAAAAAGTAATTGCAGTTTGCAATTACTTTTAATTTACAAGTATGCAAACAACATAGTTTGCAAGGACATTAACATACATTATTTAATTTTTCAAAACAACAGTGTCAAATAGATATTATTGCGTTTTATGGACAGGAAATTGAGGCTCAGGCAAGATCATATAGTTAATAAATACTGTAAATACGGTAGAAGTGACTCACATTTCAAATCTCCATGCTGTCTCCTATACTCTAATTGCCTCTTGGGGAAACATAGGCTGGGAGAAGACCAGGCCTCATTATAAACTGCCGAGTGCCTAGAAATTATTTACTCTGACTGTTTCTATCACAGTTTGTCCACTTTAAATGGTGTAGAGATTTTCTGAAACCACCTTTCTCATTTGAACAGTCTGAGAGTACATGTATTTATGCTTAAATCATACCAGAAACTGTCAGGCAGAACAGTTCCTCTCTAAGTCCAAGGATTATACAACTAAAGTTGTACAATACAACTAAAATTTTAACCAGATACAGTCCCAAATGAATTATGTTACTCTGTTATTTCTCTTTTTAAGGTTACAGAAATTTTATGCCATTTTTATCTACATTATGCTGCAATAGTCTAAATATCCCTAATTAAATCCCAACTATTTTGATGAAATATTTTCTTTAAAGTCACCATTTATTATCATCTGATATAAAAACCATTCCTACTAGACACTGGATGCTTTAACTGCCCAGCGTCTCTCTAACATGAAGTAACAGGTCCTGAACTCTGCCCCTACCAGCACGTCCTTCAAAACCATCACTGTGGGAGGAAGCATAAGAACAATGCAGCTGTGTCTTCTGGGCCCAAGCTTGGTGAATCACAGTACTTTCCTAGGAATCTGGAATTTGAACCTGAGAGTCAGAGAGATGTCAGGGGTCATTCAAGCTGCATCACATGACTGCAATGTTCTAGGAAGGAGGTCCAGGATACCTGGCTATCAAATTCCCTAAAGCTGGTCGTCTTAATATAAAGTTCGTTTTAAGATATTCTGAAAGACTAGCCAGAAATAAATCAGCCAAAAACTACCTGTGAGAGCATGAGCCTGACCAGAATAAAATTTAACTACCTCATTACAAATGAAATTTCAAAACCCATTCAGACATTTCATAATGAAACTCATCCTCTATAGTACAAGCCATGCTATGGATGACAAAAAAATTAATAAGTCACACTTAACACTATTGAACTGTATACCTAAAAATGGTTAAGACAGTAAATTTCATGTTACGTGTTTTTTACCACAATAAAAACTTCTTTAAAACCATTTCCCAAAAAGTAATATAGAATTAACACACTAGTTATGAATATAGTATTTATCCAGTTGAAGTTTCCTCTTCCCAGTTGATGAGGATTTAAATCTGTTGGTCATGACAAAGAGATGAGGCTCTGAATGTGGCCCTGAATAATAATAAATTATACTCTTGAAGAAATTGATATACACTAGCAGTCATGTGATGGTAAATGTTTAACAATCAGCTCTCAAACAATAAAAAAGCTCTGATTTTGTGGCATGGGTAAGTTTCCATGATATAAATATTCCCATCGTGGCCCATTTCAAGCTAGTTATGTGGCATCAGTCAACACAGAGTTGCGAAGAGATGCAGACAACTGGCTCTCTTGAGAGGGCTTCAGCATACCACGGGGGTCATGGCCGAACAAAACCACCCCAGATATCTCCTGTGTCATTTCATTTACTTCAGGCTCAAAATGTATTGATGTAATGAAAGGAGCCTAATATGTATGACATGGCTACTGTGTGCCAGACCCATTTAAAATGATCTAATTTTATAATGTTATGTACACCACTGAATTGTACATTTAAAGGGTGAATTTTACGGTATGTGAATTCTATCTCAACTTAAAAAAAGTTCTGTATAATTCCTAATCACAGAATTGACTACATTTCAGGAAAGATTATTTTCCTTATTAAAAAATCCTTTTAAGTTCACCCAAATGAAAGATTGCAGACAAGGAAAAGTCATTATCTTTTTCATCATTGGCAGTGTTGTTACCTGAATGCTTACCTAAATTGCATGCTGTAGCAGTTTACAGTGTTCACCTTCAGGGCATAGGTGACAAGAGGGTAACTTGGAAGTTTCTCCTGGTAGCTTAATGTGGAGGTGCAATTTGTATACTTGTCAGCTCTTTGCCTTTCATGGGAGCTGATGTTGGTATTTGTAGAAGGTTATTGGTCCCAGCAAGAATCACAGTAGATAACTGTTCCAGTTATGCCTCAAAAGTACCCATGATGTTATAGAAGATGAGAGCTTCAATTTTTATCTGTATGACAATTTAAATTTATTTAACAATTCTTTTAGAAAATTATATTCTCATTATTAAAACAATGATGCAAGTTACAACACTAAAGTCATAATATTCTGGACTGGAGAAAGCCTATAAATTTCCTCTGACATATTTCTTTTATAGATGAAAAGATAAATATCTAATAATAACTCTTTTCTCTTCAAAAGAGAACTAGAACTAGAACTAGCAACTAGAGAACTCATTAGTTACTTGAACCCTGGCTCCAGCTTCCTCCTCACCACCCTGCCATGTGGCATTGAAATTTGGAACGTTTATGTTTTTCTAAATTCCTGCCTTAATTTCCCATTCCAGAAACAGCAGACTTCTTCAATGAAATCTTCTCTATTTTGCACTTTTCAATATAGTAGTTCCCCTTATCCACAGTTTTGCTATCCACAGTTTTGCTTTCCACAGTTTCAGCTACCCAGGATACCATCTGAAAATAGGTGAGTAGAATACATTAAGATTTTTTGAGAGAGATCATATTCATGTAACTTTTACTAAAATATATTGTTATAATTGCTCTATTATTGTTGTTAATATCTTACTGTGCCTGATTTATAAATTAAACTTTATCATAGGTATGTATTTTAAGGGAAAACATAGTAAATATAGTGTTTGGTACCATTCAAAGTTTCTGGCATCTACTGGGGGTCTGGGAACGAATCCTCCTCTGATACAGGGGGACTACTGTACATCTAGATATTTACATCATTAAGAAACAATGCTTGGAACATAGTAGGTTATCAAGAGTTAAGGCATATCTTTCAACTTAGTATGGTTCAGCTCTGTGTCCCCAACCAAATCTCATCTAAAATTATAATTCCTACATATCAGGGGAGGGACTAGATGAGAGATGACTGGATCATGGAGGTGGTTTCCCCCATGCTTTTCTCATGATAGTGAGTTCTCAGGAGAGCTGATGGCTGTAAAGTGTGGTACTTCCTCTTGTCACACTTGTAAAAAATGTATCTGCTTCCCCTATTCCTTCTGCCATGTTCGTAAGTTTCCTGAGGCCTCCCAGTAATGCTTCCTGTTAAGCCTGAAGAACTGTGAGTCAATTAAACCTCTTTCCTTTATAATTACCCAGTCTCAGGTAGTATTCTTTATAGCAGTGTGAGAACAGACTAATACACAACTCTCAATTTCTCACTTCTAATAATGAAACTTATGACTTATGTTGAATCTAGTGTCCACAGTTTCGACTATATAAGAAAACTATAAGTTTTCATCCTATTCAATATATATGAATACACACACATACACACACACACACACATATATATATATATATATATATATATATATATATATATCTCTACATACTACCTCCAACAGTTGTTTTTGCACTGGTTCTGCCTTTAAAAGTAATTGGCAGCTGGGCGCTCTGGCTCACGCCTGTAATCCCAGCACTTTGGGAGGCCAAGGCAGGTGGATCACCTGAGGTCAGGAGTTAGAGTCCAGCCTGGATAACATGGTGAAACCCCATCTCCACTAAAAATACAAAAATTAGCTGGACGTGGTGGCATGCACCTGTAATCCCAGCTACTCAGGAAGCCGAGGCAGGAGAATTGCTTGAACCTGGGAGGCGGAGGTTGTGGTGAGCCGATATCGTGCCACTGCACTCCAGCCTGGGTGACAGAGCAAGACCTTGCCTCAAACAAAAACAAGTAATTGGCAATAAGGTGTAAAAGTCGACAATGTTACATGCTAGTCAGCAAAAGAAAAATTTTAGATTCCAACCATATCATCACCAATATAGCTTGTAATAGTGGCTAAACTTTATGGAGCACGACATTTCATACCTTAAATGATTGTCATAATTTTAAAAGTAGGAGCTCTTATTAATCCCATTTTTTACTCAAGGAAATTGGGAAAAAGAAAAGGTAGCTTGCCTACTACGTGTTGCAGCCCAACCTTGAACCCAGGTAATCATCTCTACAGCCTTGGGCACTTAATATGAGGTCTACGCAGCCCTCATCAATGAGGTCTAATGAGCCCCCTCCCTAACCTTTTACAGTTGCAAGAAATGCTTTCTGAAAAGCAGATGAAGTACTGGGGACTAAGGAGGAGTGATGGAGATGCCAGAGAACAGAGGCTCCCACATTCTTTCCTTCTCTTCCTCATTCCCTCTCTTCTAGGGATGGAATTAATGTCTATCTGCCCCTACAGTCCACAAACTCCTCAGGAGCATAACTATAGGACTTTACTGTATTCAGCATTGTATCTCTAGCATCTAGTATAACACCAAGCACATAATAGGCATTTGATATTTATAGAATGAATGAATCCTTTCGGGTTGTGTTAAATTAAAATGCACAGGACATGAAGAATTTACCATAATATCTGACATGTTCTAGGTGCTTAATAAATATTAGTTTCTGTTATTCTACTGTTACTATCTACTGTTACTATTATTTGTCTATAGAATAACATTAAGCAGAGTAAAGGTTCTATTTCATTGCTCCACTGTTTATTTTATTGATCCCCTGTTACCAGATCTTTAAATGTGTCCCATTTTACTCACAGAACAGAGTCAACATGAGTCTGAGGATTGTCATTATTATTCTCAACACACATGCAACATTAATTACTTTTCAATGAATTTTTAAAAGTGAAATTGCTGGGTCAACATGTATACAAAATTCTAAGGCTTTTGATTTTTATAAAGAGAACATTTTTTTAAATCTCTGATAAAAGTTAATCAATCATGACTCAAAATACATTTGCCAGTCTATTATCCTGTAATAAAATGATTCAATAGAAGAGAAAAGCTATTTGCACAAGGAGATTTCTTTCAACTCATTTCAATTGTCAACAAATACAAAATTACTGAAATATCCTGCAATAAGCTAGTGTTTAAGTTACTATACATCAGCATAATGGAATATTATACAGCCATTAAAATAAGTCTAATGACTATATGGCAACATGGAAAAAACAGAAACATGGGGAAATGTTTGACACTAATATTAAGTGAAGAAGGGGAACAAATAAACACTGAAATAAAATTTTCAAAACTAAAAACAGTAATGATGAGTCATCTTTTTCTTTTCCAAAAGCAATTGAGAGAAGTGACCACATTCTAATAAGCCTTTTGTTTATATCAGAGAGGAGTCGGCAACATAAACTGGATCATTCTGTGAAATCAAAACTAAGGTTCACTATTTTTAAAGCTGCCATTAACGTGTACTACATGGTTAGTTGGCAATAAGTATTTTAAAGTAATTAATTTAAAATGTTAAAAAATGAATTTTCAACAGATTAGTGAAACTGAATAATAAATTCATTCTTCTCACATCTATTGCCATCAACCTTTTGTGTTGGTACAGCACTTTGTGTTAACATAGCAGTCAGAAGGCATAGATGGTACTTATAGTGTAGGCAATTAAAATATTACAGTAATGCAATGAAGAATATCGTTGTTTTAATCATTTTTCTTTCTAGGAAGCTGGTTACAGCCCACTTGAGTTGTCTTTCCCATCTCTGGTGGGGAGAGCATGGGGATATAGCTCCCTCTCCTTTTTATTTGGGCCTAATTATCAATGGCTCAACTTAAGTCCAGACAAGAGGTTTTTAGCTAGTATCAAAAAGAGGTACTTAAATTCCGAGCGTGGAGCCATTTTGAAGGTTGGATATCCTTGGCAATTACATAATGTCTTCAAGTCTTCATGTCCTCAGCTACCTATGAAAATAACACCACCTAATATTATATAGAGGCTGTGTGGATTAAATGAGGTAATAGGGCAATGAGCCTGCCAAAGAGAAGGCACTCCCATACTCATGCCTTCCCCTTTCTATGCTGAAAGTCCATAGCAAATGCTCCTCAGTGGCTCTTACCACTTTCAGGTCAAGGACTCTGGGAATTTGCGGGGATCTAAGGACCCACTGTATAGAAAAAAAGACCCATTCACACAAAATGCAGCACATGATTTCAAGGGTTACACAAACCTCAGGGAGGATCTTCCATGCACTGCCTAGGCTTCCACAGATCAATGGTTAGGAAATCCTAGGTCAGTACAAAGTCCCCAGTGAGGAACAGTGAAAACAAGTGTGGAAAATCACAAGAACAAAGAGAGTGGGAGGTCAAGGATCGAAGGCAAAAAAAAAAAATAAAAGATAAATGAAAAAATGGAAAAAAGGAAAGATGTGGAAACCTGGTTTGGGGAGAGGGAATATGTAAGAAATATGGACCCATTTGTAAGTCATTGTCCCTGTTGTAGCCTTAGAAACATTTGACAACAAAATGTACCCTAATCCTAAATATAATCAAATTCTAAAAGCCAAATTGACCTTCCAGATGTTGAGGATGAATAATTAAAGTCAGTCCTTTCCCAGCCCCTCATTCAGTGCATTATACTGATGAGGGTTTGCTTTTGTGCTTGGCTTTACTGCTTTAGAATTACAGAACCACCATTTCTGGAGGCTTCTTTGAACCACATTCACAAACAGATTCGCTTAATTATTTAGTGCTTTCCCGACTCAGATGAAATGGTTCTGTTGAGGAAAAAAAGTCACTCCCAGAAAAGACAAGACAATATCCAAGCCAAATGCAAGCTCTCTGCTGGGTCTTTTGCTGCCCTCTTTGTTGCCATTTCAGCCCATATTCCAAGGCAGATTTCTGGCATATCTGTTGTTTTCCTGCTCTTCTCCCTTCCCTGTTGTTAGCCTTCCCAAATAAAGGAAGAGGGCCTACTTCACCATGCACCCTCAGGGCTGGAGTCAAGCAGACCCCAATATACTGGCAGGTCTCCCCTCGCTCTCACATGGCCTTGCTTCCTGCCTCTGGGCATAAGTAGAATTTTCTATCAGTGAAGCCACCAGGATGGGATTTTACCAGAGTTTATACTTCAACCCAGTAGTTCCCCACCAGAGACCATTTTGCCCCCAGAAGTCATCTGCAATGATTGGAAACATTTTTGGTTGTTATAACCAGTGAAGAAAGGGAAGATGGCTACTGGAATCTGGTAAGGAGAGGCCAGAGATGCTGTTAAACAATGGGCAAGACAGCCCCCCACCCCGCCCCCACCACAATAATGAATTAGCTCCAAATCTCTATTATGCCAAAGCTGAGAAACCCTAACTCCAAAGTTAGAATATGGACATTTGAGAGAGATGTTTCCATCTGTAATTCTCTTGCCTCAACTCACACCACTGCAGTATCTGTCTGTGTGTCTTCCTCCTTAGCTACACACTCAACTCTCTTATGGACCTAGGAACTTTGTTTAAGTGGGTTCTCTACATAAAACAATATAGAATGCTCCCCTATTCTCATGAGTCTGGTGCCCAGAAGAAAGATGAATGAAATAAACTCCAGAAAGAATCCCCAGTGCCACTTAAGAACCAACTGAGTTTGAAAAGACACTTAATCTCTTTGAGCCTGAACACAATAGTAAATAAGACAATGGATCTTGCAAGGGTGTTGGGATGAAACAGTTTCTATATGTGTCTGATCCAGTGCTTATTGAAATAGGTGCTCAATAAATGCTATTGATAATTAATATCAATGGACCCCAAAGTGTATTGTGCATCATAATTAACCTGAGGATGTTGTTAGAATTCACATTCCCAGGCCCCGTCCCCAGAGGTTCTGATTTTCTATGCCAGGACTGTTTGTCTAGCATCTGCATTTTGTAGAAGACACCAGGTGGTTCTGATCTACCTAATCCATGGATCACATAGGAGAAACGCTGCTGCCCAGGGGTTGGCACTGAACTTCCCCAAATAGTCTGAAGCAGACCCACTGGTTCCTTAACCTCCCGAAAGGTGGCAACACTGGGACATTCTTTCTTGCCTCCCTTTTCTCTAGAATCTAAGTTTCAGGATAATTAATCTGATGAGTCTCATTTTTCCCAACATGATGCCCTCCTCTCTCTCTGTTAGCTACAGACTTATGGATGTTTTTCTCTCTTATTCTGAAAAGAAAATTTGGCCAAATGAGTCAGCAGATAACAACTTGGGAGAGAGGAACTAATATATGCTGACTTACCCTTGGAGAGTATCATGGAGTCAAAAAAAAAAAAAAAACAACAAAACCTGGCTTTAATGTCAGACTGGAGTTTCTATCTGAGCCCTGCCCTTTGCTTACCCTCTGAGCCTCAGCATTCTTGGGTGTAAAATGGGAATGCAAACACCTATTTCCTCCACTAGCAGGTTCTCTCAATTAACTGCTCTGCATGGGTTGGTCATTCTGGGATTAGTTCCTCTTGTATATGGCCAATAATACAAGTTACATATCCATTCTTCCTTTTTTACTACCAGAATTCCAGCATTTAGTGAGGGGAGGGAGACAGCAATGTACCCAGTTTAAAAAACAATATCCTTCATCCTTATTTGCAGCTAGGAATGGCCATATGACATAATTCTGACCAATAAGACCTAAGATGATTTCTGCATTCAGCTGAGGATTTCTAGGAAAGTATTCTTTTCACTCTCCTTCGTGTTGCTTTCTCCTTTTCTTCCTCCTCTTATTATTCCTCTTTCCACTATTGGAATGTGTGAAACTAGGGGTGGTGTGGCTAAGTTGCATCTGTGATGACGAAGGTCCATGCTAAGAATGATGGAACAAGAAGCCTGAGTCCTTGATAGGGTCCCTAAAGCAGCTGTACCAGCCTTGGACTGTCCACCCCTAGACTTGATGCTATTCACTCTCCTTCGTGTTGCTTTCTCCTTTTCTTCCTCCTCTTATTATTCCTCTTTCCACTATTGGAATGTGTGAAACTAGGGGTGGTGTGGCTAAGTTGCATCTGTGATGACGAAGGTCCATGCTAAGAATGATGGAACGAGAAGCCTGAGTCCTTGATAGGGTCCCTAAAGCAGCTGTACCAGCCTTGGACTGTCCACCCCTAGACTTGATGCTACTTGACAAAAATAAGTCTCTATTTAAGCCATTGTTATTAGGGTTTCGGAATACATAGAACAAAACATAATCTCTAACCAAACTACTGCCCCTGGAACAGAAGTGCTTCGTCTCAGCCAGAAGATCACTGGCATTGGCAACATCCAGCCTTTCTAGGTTAAGCCTCTTGTTTTTGTAGCTCTCCTCTTTGCTTGGACTTTTCTAACTTGGATCTGACCCCTGGAATATTCTGCTGCAAACTGTGGTTTATTGGGTGATATTTTTCGACCTGCTGTTTGCCCTGAAAATCTTTGCTCTATTTTTCTTTTTGAACTCACTTAGCTTCCTGGTTCTGATGTCATTTTTCTGCCAGAATGAAATGGGTGTGTCCCTATAAGGAACGTCTTCAGAGCTGAGATTATGGCATGGAGTGAGTTGCAAAGGAGGAAAATTTAAGGAGGCACTCACTCGCAGGTCACAAGTAAAGCGTTGATATGTTAAGAAGTTGTTAAGTACCTACTTAAATTGCCTCACAAGCCTCATCCTATTTGCCCTAGACTGACTGTCCTTCCCCCTTACACTTGTCCAGCCTTGTCCCCACTACCTCCTTCAAGTTCAGTGCCTTTCCAACTGTAGTTTATGACCACTATCTTTTTGTGAAATCTCTATAATGAATGCAGTGTTTATTTAATGTTATGCAATAGAATTGAAAACACCAGAAAGCATCCCACACAGAATAAACATCATTACTTTTGCTTTAGCTATACAGATAAGTATGAGGCATACATGTACATTACTGGGTAAAATGTAATACTCTAAGTTGTAGTCCAATAATTTTTTAAAATTCTTTTTCCTGGCCTATCCTCCACCTCCGTCTAGGTGTCTCACCTTCTACTCACCATACAAGCTATCTACTAAATTTCACCTGAAAACTTAGCTTACGTAAGCTTATATAATATTTAGCATATTTTAGCTACAATGAGCTTATGTATGTGCTGCTATGTAATGTCCCTGGCCCCCCAAAGTCTAACATTGTTCAAAATTATGGATTCCTTCATAAAGGTATGGACCAATGCATCACGAGTACTTAACAGCTTATCTTTATTGTTTATATTATAAAAGATTGTTCACCTTCTTGTGACAATTAATATTTCTACATGTATTCCTTTGAAGAAGTGGACTTGATAATTGTAGAGTTTTGCTATCACAGCATAGGTCAAGCCTGTATTTTGATGTTAGGAGCTTTTGGGAACATCAACCTAGATTTTCAAAATTTTCTCTCTGAAAGGGCCACACCTCAAATCTTCTAACACTCGAGGTTTCTCAGCTCACCTAGAAAACATAAAAAGTATCTGAAATTCTTAGAAGGGCTCAAAGTAATGGGAACCTTGATATCTACTGTTTAGTGCTAACATCTTTGCAAGGGCTTATTAGGGTTTATGTTATCTATTCCATTTGAGAAGCTAAGCATCACACAAAGCCAACAAAAAACCTAGGAGACACCTACTGTAATTCTATATAATGTATGAAACAAATGAAATGTATTATCTCCAGGATACAGACCTTAAGACTACAACCAAGATGAGGAAGAAAAAGTATATGTAATTGAAAATGCAGCAAATATATCAGAGTTACCCAAACAGCTGATAGAACGTAAAGTACATCATTGCAAGATGTGCCCTAGTTGGGCTAATTTATCACTCTTGCACCTTGGCATATCAAAGGCAATTATGTCCACACAAGTACCAAGGACAAAAAGATGCAAAATGTTAAGAGAACATTTTTAAAATTTGGATTTCTGATGCTCGAAGCCCTTTAAAGTGTTGTCCAGTCCCTAAGTAACGATTGCTTGCTATACCTGGCATATTTTAGGCTCTCAGTGAATGTGTGTAGAAGCAATGAATAAATGCTTGACCAAGGATATGTAAATTCAGATACATTTTTCTTTTATTTTTTAAATTTTAGAGACAGGGTGGTCTTGCTATATTGCCCAGGCTGGTCTTGAATTCCTGGCCTCAAGCAATCCTCCCACCTCAGCCTTTCAAAGTGCTGAGATTACAGGGGTGAGTCATCACATCTGGCCCAGATACATTTTTGATCCTTCATGTACCAAGCTAACTACAACACTTTCTGAATTTAAAAATCTAAAAGTATTCATAAAAGTATCTTTTCCATTCATTTGCACTCATACTGGAATTCAGGAGAGTCAGGTTAATATATTCTTTGTTCATTTATATTATTCCATTAAAATGCTATTGGTAACTAATTGCTCTGCAGAAAGTAATTGCATTTGAAGCCATTTGTAAAATCAGTCTTTTATCTTTCAAGCAAGAGTTTGTTTTGCCAAGAATAAAACTTTTAAACACAAACACATTACAAATGGACTTTTCTTTAATTATGTTCCAAATGTGATTTCTTTGCTTATGTTATTTCTATGTTCTGCATTTGTATGTAACTTGTACTTTAAAGGAGTAAGACGGGGATAATTTTTTTTCCTTACCCTATTCATTGTTTCTCTTCTTTGTTCTCATGTTAGAGAATTTGTAAATATGGATGATACAGAAATCATTACCATAGTGTTCAGTGGCCTGGTATGCCTACAACCTCCAAATTTAATTCAACATTTATCTAGCATGTACTAATTGCTCTGCACATTAATTGGGAACCTATGGTATTCTAGATGCTTTACAACATAAATTTATTAGATGTCTCCTATTGGCCAAGGTTCAGAGCTAAATTATATACTGTTCCTACCCACACAGGGTTCACACTAATTAATCTACCATCATATATAACATGTGAAAAAAAGTGATTAACTATTCTCCTGTTGTTTCCCAGTTTCCAATTGAATATTTAGATAGTTCTTGAGAAGCTTGTTCCATTTGTCCCCAAGCTGGATGGTTGGCATTGTGTTCAAAATGTTCTTGAGCTAAGATCATGCAAGTCCTAACAAGAAATGAGTTTTCCAGAATCGTCAACATGAAATGGCAAGTAATTCTGTGCTCACTTTTAGTGTGTGAAACCTCAAATGTCATGTTTCTAGTTTTCTGGGTTTCTGCCTGCCACTGTGTCAATAAAGGGGTTGGCAAGGTGATACTGACTACTCCTCCAGTTCTCATTCTATAGTTCTACTTAGTTCATTTGATCACTGGACATTTCCACATAAGAATCTATGAAACAGGCTTGCTGGAACCAACCTCTTATAAAGTCCCTGTCCTATAAAAGATTGTCATGTCCACCCACAGACAATAGGAATTCTTTTCTGGTCATGAAAGAATGTATTCTCCTTGTTTACAGCAGTGCCTCTCATCTCTGGTGACATTGAGGCTGTAAGTTTCCAAAGATTCGTAGCAAAATGTGACAATTTGTGCAAGGACTATGCAAAAGGCTTAAGTTTTATATGCATATAGGGTTATTTCTATCTCTATTTATTGATACACATGCATGTCTATATGTAGTTATGCCTATATGTGCATAGCATGTGATGAGTTATATATGCATAGTGCCAGGACTATGCTCATTTTCACATGTAATTCTCACAACAAACCCCATAGTGTTTGTCCAGTTTTCCAAAAAAAAAGCTGAGGTTGGTTTATAGATGAAACACAATTTGCCAAAAGTTCACAGTGAGAAAGTGATAGAGCTATAATTCAAAGTCAGGTTTATCAAACTCTGAAGGAAGGACACTAAAAATTTATATTCATATAAATATAAGGATTTCACATGACTTAAGTTGTTAGAAACTGGACTGGTAAAAGATTGAGAATTATTTCAGTAAGAAATATACAAATCCTGTAGGCATTAATTTGCCCCTGAAATGTTACTCTGAAATTCTACCATCCTTATGCTCATAGAGAAGCCATCCATAGTAAGGCAAGACTAACCAGAACTGGAATACAATCATTAAGAAGCTACGTATAAATATTGCTAAGCTTACCCCTTACTAGCAAGGATGTCATAACATAACCACAACAATGTAATGAAAAATTAACATCTAGGAAAGCATTAGCAACACCTTAAAACACATAAAACAATTAGGATGGTTGCCTCACTTCTGTACTTTCTTTAGTAAAATTTATAGCAATTCACATTCCACATGTTCTAACACCAATACACAAAATAATGGCGAAGTCTAGGTTTGTGAAATAGCATATATATATTGCTTCTTTGTTATTTCCAATATACTTATATAACCAAAATTAGTAGATTACTTTAAATAATTGTGTCCAGTTAACTTCATACAGTTGGTATCCCCAAAGTATCTTGAGAGATGCAAACAATGCTATTAAATTAACAAGGAGCAGGTTTGCATTTTGCTATGTAATATTTTAGTGCTAACATAGGATTTCCATAGTACCCTGCTACAGGAAATATACCTATTTACTCTGAGGCCAGATAATTTGATGTACATTTAATGTTAGCCTAAGAAACATAAAATATAGTCCATACAATATCTAATGTGTTTAGTTTTCTATGCATTTGTATGGGTTATTCACAGAGATTTACCTGGAGATAAACATTGTATTAAAACATATGAAAACTTCAAGTTAAATGCTTTACATTCCAACTTACTGAACTGGTTTCCAAAGGACTTTGGCATTCAGAAGGATGAAATATATAAAACACATACATAAGGCTTTTAATATGAAGTCTAATCAGAAAGGTAGTAGTATATTTGTTTCTATAATTAAAAAATTGTAGTCCCTACTGATATGCACAGGAGAGAGGGAAATACTGAGTAGAAGAATGCTACCAGGAAAGGCCTACCGTCAAGCCTGGAAAGCCACAGTCCTAAATGAAAACAGGCATTCTTGTTTTTTCACCCAAAAAGTTGCCTTCTGGCCTGCCACACCCCTGATCTTGTACCCATATAAACCCTGAACCCCAAGCTCCAGAGGCAGATGAGCAGATGAATGGCAGAACAACACGGCAGAGAAGGAGAGTACAGGAGGAGCATATGAACACCGAGAGGAGTTTGGCTGGGGACAATCAGAGAGGAGATCGGCCACTGGACAACCAAACTCCAGGGAATGATCATCTTCCCACTGCATTCCCCTTCCAGCACCTCATCCATCCCACTGAGAGCCACCTCTACCACTCAATAAAACCCCTGCATTCATCCTTTAAATCTGTGTATGACCTGATCCTTCCTGGATGCTGGACAAGAACCTGGGTACCAAGGGGGTTCCACTCAGTTGTTTAACACTTAAGCTGTCTGTGGATTGCAGAGCTAAAAGAGCAAATGTTAACACTGGGGCTTCAACAGTCACAGGCACCCAGCCCAAATTCTGCTGTGGGGCCAAAGCCCAAAAGCGCTCACCCTAGTTCCCACACCAGCCCATCTTTGTGCTCCCCCTCCCATAAGGGGTTTGAGCTTGCAGCAGTCAAACAGAGAGCCACATCGCTGTCACATGTCCTGTGAGGTGGACCAGGGAACTCTCCCATCTTACCACCAGTTGTTTTATTAGATGGCCTCTGGCAGGTTGCTCAGTCTTTAGATCAGAGTTTCTCAATGAGAGGCAGAGGTACAATAGGGGATCTGTCACATTGCTTTTTCCCTTGCCAAGTATTTTAGAATCTTGAGATTGAAAAGAGTAGGGCATATAAATTTTTCAAATTATATTGAGCATTTTAATAGATTTTTGAAAACAAAAATATTCTTCTTATAACAATACAGACTAAAAATTGGTAGAATCTCAATTGTTGGCAATATTCACAGATTTTATTATTTCAACTAGGAGGTAGAAGCCATAACATGTCTGGGAGGCCATTCCATTTTATTTTCACTAGCCATGGACATACATGAACTAAATTTTTTTAGGAAACACAACTTTAGATGGCTTTTAAATCCGCTCTAAACATTCTCATGCTCTACGACTTATGGTTTAGGCTCTACACCTTGATTCCTGAATATACTATTGGATTATAACTGAGCTGTTTTGTTTTTCACCCTGAGTTTTACAGGAATTTGAAAATGCTGGTCAGATGAAAAAGTACACTGTACTGGAGATTCCTGAGATGATTCTAAAACCATCCTGAAAAACAGTTACACAGGAGATTACAAAGACATTATCTGCTAGGGAAATATGTATCTTTGAGACATCTTCTGACTAGTAAGTCTCCAAGTCACTTGAAAATGAAAGGAAAATGAGATCTGGAAGCCCAAAATATCACAAATGTTTTGGCACCTAATATTTTGGGTGCTGGGCCTGGTCTGACTCACAATAACCTGCGAGAGTGTATTGTGCACATCTCTACCCAACAGCTTGAAGTCACTCATGATAGGAATCTTTATGCCACTGAAATTAGCAAATGCTACAAATCAAGCCTCTCACCTCTATCCCCAAAGATAGTTGTTGAACATTTAGTAACATTTATGGAGGAATGAAGGATTCCTTAAGGACGTTTGTTTGTAAGTTTTCCATGTAATAAAAACGCCATAGTTTATGGTTTGTTTATTCAATAACTTTCTCAATAATGTTTATGATGGGAATTTTGTTTTCCACTAGAATGAGAAGGCAAATTGAAGCATATCTGAAACTGCATGTATTGTGCTTGCTGTCCTCAGGGGAGATGGCACAAGGATAGAGATAGAGAACCTCTTGACAGGGACAACACACAGTCTGAAAGAGATGCCTGAGAAGGTGCTGGGAGTAGTCTCCTCTGTGGAATCAGGCAGGCAGCAAGGTCAACAGGTGCCTTACTAGGGAAGGAAATGTAGGAAGAGTGAAAGGAACTTATGAATTCAGACGAGTGTCAGCTTACAGGAATCATTAGCCTGACAGGTAGTAGAAGGTGAATCAAAAAAATTTAAATAAATTAAAAAGTTGACAGAGGTATAAAGGAAGCAAACATTTCAAACATATTTCTCATCTCTGAGGAAGGTATTTGGAATAAATTCAATTCTCTTCATCAACTATGCTGTTCTTGCCAAAACAAAATAGATCACAGCTCTTATCCATGCAGAAATTCCTTTGGTTTGTATGCAGAAAGGTAGCTCAGCTTTTCAACATTATCCAGAATTAAATGTAGCCTTTATAACCCTTGGAAATAACAATGTAACACTTCTTCATAGGTGAATAATACATGACTTCTTCCAAAATCAACCATCAACCACAAACACTTGGCTTGCCTAGGAAATATTTTAAAGCTGGAGAATATTAGGACAGGCTTATAATGGCAAATATTCCAGTTCACATGCCCAAACAAAACCTATCTGTGCTTTTAGGGAAAATGACCAATATGTGCTCAAGAACAGTATTTTGTTCTATTTAATGCATTGCAAATATCATCTCATATCTGTAAAATTATGTACTATTTCTCTCTCTAAAATAGCTTAATCTATATCCTGACATATCCTATCCATGCAGGAGAGCTTTCTGTTCCCATTAAAATCTGATAGAGAATATACCTTTTGAAGGAAAGTGAGGTGGGGAAATAAGCTAATGACCCAGGGGCTATATTTCTAAGGTCTTAGCCCAGAGATGGCAGAATACAGGAGAGGTTAGCTCCAGTTGGTGTGTAACAAAGCTAGAACAAAGTAAGGCCAAACAACAAAGCTGAAATGTGTATGCAGGCTGCTAAAATCCCATGAATCAAAGCAATTTAATGCTTGAGCCCCAAGTGTTTGCTGTTGGTCCAGTGGCTGATGACTTACTGTCTAATAGGATGGCAACAGGGAAAATTAGCCCTCCAAGTCTCCTTCTGTTGGGAAACAAGATTACTCTCTCTGGATTTTTCAGTTCCATCTACAGTGTGGTTCTCAAACATGACTGTACACTGGAATCCCTTGGGGAGCTTTAGACACTAATGATGCCTTGGCCCTAGCCCCAGAGATTCCAATGGAGCTGTTCTGAGGTTCAGTTTGGAGCTGTGAACAGAAATGTTCCACAGTTTCTTTTTTTTTGAGACGGGGTCTCGCTCTGTGGCCCAGGCTGGAGTGCAGTGGCGGGATCTCAGCTCACTGCAAGCTCCGCCTCCCGGGTTGACGCCATTCTCCTGCCTCAGCCTCCCGAGTAGCTGGGACTACAGGCGCCCGCCACCTCGCCCGGCTAGTTTTTTGTATTTTTTTTAGTAGAGACGGGGTTTCACCATGTTAGCCAGGATGGTCTCGATCTCCTGACCTGTGATCCACCCGTCTCGGCCTCACAGTTGATTCTAACAAGCTAAAGCTGAGTTGTTGATTCTGAGGCACAAAGAGACTAAGTAGCGCTTCTAAAATTCTACTCTCGTAGGTCTGAGTGGGGTCTAAGATTCTGTAGTTCTAACAAGCTTCCAAGTGATGCTGGTGTGGTCCAGAAACAAACCTTTGATTAACAGGGCTCTAGATCAGTGGCCACAATGAGGTTCCTGAAGCAGCATCAATGTCACATGGAAACCTGTTTAGAAATGCAAATTATCAAGCCCAACTCCAGATGTACTCAATCAGACATGGGGTGGGCAGGTGGGAGAGTAGCAAACTGCACTTCAGCAAGCCCTCCAGGTGATTTTGGTGCCAGCTAAAGTTTGAAACCACGGGTCAGAGCAGTATTATTCCAAGTGTGGTTATCAGACCAGCAGCAATAGCTTTGCCAAGGAGTTTATAAGATTAATTCAGGATTTCAGGCCCCACCCCAAACTTACTGGATCAGAAACTGCATTTTAATGACATCCCAGGTGGTTTCTATGCATATTAAAGTGTGAGAATCACTAGAGTCTTGGCAAATTTCCTCCTCAAAACCCTTGCCCAGAATGACTGATAATAAAACACTCATTTGGGGGAAAAAAAAAAAACAAAACCTAACAACAACGTTAATTATAATTGTAATATCTGGTAGGTTTCTTTTTAATTACAAAAACCCCCACATTTTTATACTGACAAGTTTTAAAACATGGAAAAGTCTCATCAAACAAATGGAAATCACATGTGATCCCACCATGTAGCTAGAACTATTGATAACTTTCTTCTTCCATCCAAAGAACTGTTTCTAAAGAGAGAATAAAAACAAGTTATTGAAAGAGATGATATTATCCTGCTCCAAGAGACACTTGGCAATGTTTTAACTGAAACTTTCACTCATCAGTGTAACCTCCCAATGGGTTCACCTAGCCCGCTGCCTAGACAGACCTGATTTATCTAGACGAATTGCAATGGAGAAAGAGTAACTCATGCAGTGCCAGCTGTGCCTGTGGCAGACCAGAGTTTTATTATTACTCAAATCAGTCTCCTGTAGTTAAAGATAATTTTTGTGGAGAGGGGCTTGGGAAGTGAGGAGTGCTGATCGGTCAGGTTGGAGATGGACTCATAGGGGTCGAAGTGAGTTTTTCTTGCTGTCTTCTGTTCCTGGGTGGGATCACAGAACTGGTTGAGCCAGATTACTGGTCTGGGTGGTGTCAGTTGATCCATCCAGTGTAGGGTCTGCAAAATATCTCAAGCACTGATCTTAGGTTTTATAATAGTGATGTTATCCCCAGGAGCAATTTGGAGAGGTTCAGACTCTTGCAGCCAGAGGCTGCATGACCCCTAAACAGTAATTTCTAATCTTGTACCTAATTTGTTAATTCTGCAAAGATAGACCGGTCCCCAGGCAAGAAGGGGGAGGGGCCTTTTCAGGAAAGGACTATGATCAATTTTGTTTCGGAGTCAAACCATGAACTGACTTCCTTCCCAAAGTTAGTTCAGACTATGCTCAGGAATGAAGAAGGACAGCTTAAAGGTTAGAAGAAAGATGGAGGCAGTTAGGTCTGATTTCTTTTACTGTCATAATTTCCTCAGTTATAATTTTGCAAAGGTGGCTTCATCTTTAGCCCAATATGACAAAAATATGAGTCCCTTGTTTACAATAATGTTGGTAACTGAAGGAGATAACATCACATCCGGTTCCTATGATCATCTTGGGAATAAGAAACCTCTTTGCCATGTTTGAGAATGTTGAAACCAAGTTATTTTGTTCTACTTCTAAGTTAGAAGTTCAGAGCTTAGACTTAAAAATACCAGCCAGTAATGAAAAACAGAGCGGCCTCATTTAAGTTACCAGCAGTGAATAAATTCCCAGATAGTTGAAACACCGACGTGTACTGGTGACCTTTAAACGTATAATGAGTAAACAGTTTGGGGAAAAAAAGTAATTCACATGGATCTCAAATTGTATTTTCTTTCAATCTGTAACAGATCAGCTTTTCTGTTAGAGGTCAGACTGTTAAAATTTTAACAAATTTGACTGCTTAGAACATCTATGGCCTTAGTTGTCAAATCAGAAGCCTAGCAAAAGAAACTGGAGCTTTCATGTAGTAACCCACGGTTTCTGGTTCCTTTGTAGTAAGCCCGACTGCTGAAAACTAAAATGTAAACTGTTTCTTTTTGATATGATTCTTGCTTTAGAAAGCTGTCAAGGTATTCAGCAAGTGTTGCCAATTTTCTTGAACGAGTCTGAACTTCATCAAGACCCTTCCCTTACCTGGGAGAATATCTTTTGCATCAAATCCCAATGTAAGAATGAAACTACACATTGGGATAAGGACCTGGAACAAGTCATACTGTTTCTGTACAAAGAGAAAAATATACTGGACACAGCACACAGTGATGGGGAGTAGAGTACTTTGAGAACCAAAAGATGAAGAATTTGGAGGGGGAGTCAGGACTGGGGATTATAATAGAAAAGACATGTGGATGGCAATGCCTGTCAAAGAGGCACCAAGGAGAAGGGCACTGCCAAACTGTGTTAGGAAAAAGGTCATGGGATCTGTTAGAACCTGTGAAACTGGTTAATTATCTTATAATCAATATAAATAAAATTACGTGTGTGGCTATTTGATTATCATTACCCCATTCCAAAGAAATACAGTGTTAATTTTCTTAGTTTTCCTCCAAATTTGGAGGACATGTTTGGGATGGTTTCATTGAAAACCAGCTCATGTGACATGTATAAAACTCACTGTTAGAAACCAACACTGAGGTGGCCTCAAAGGCTTGGTAACAACTGATTAGGAGAGAACTGATATTAATATAAAACATTATGGGCCAAAAAGAAATGTTAATATAAATCCTAACTTCTTAGTCCCAAGAGTAGGTTTTGACATATTACTAAGCTTTATCGCATATGGGTAACTTTATCCAAAGAACTTTAAAGGCAATAGCAGGTACATATTTATTTACTATGGTTATTATGGAAACTACCTAGTATAAAATTAGAGAAGTCTGGAAGGGTGTATTTTGCAAATGGAACAGAAATATTATACTGAAGTTGGTTTAGGTAAATGTATCAAGTCCCCTCTATAACTTTGGCAACTAGAAAATGTATTCAAGACCAAAAAGAAATAAAAAAGGGGTCTATCACAGCATCACTTTGCTGATTTTGAGTATTCTGCAGAGTACCAGTGTGTGTGACCCTTAATAGCCAGGAAACATGGCATGGGGACTTCTGACCCAATGTTGTAGGACTTTCTCCTTAGTTCAGCTAAAAACGGGGTCCTTGTCACACGACCATGAGAGATTAGGCTCTCAGACACTTTGAAGAGTGAGAAAAATGGAATGTACTGGGCAAAGAGGGAAAAAAAACGGGGGGGAAACAGTCCTGCTAGCTGGCTCCCCACCTCACAGATTGAATCCCAGATTCCACCTGGAACAAGAGAGGCCAGGCTACTCGCTCACAAACAGTGCAAACTTCCCAAGGCTCCACCCCAGTGCACATTCCTCCCAGTGTAGACCAGAAGAAACTTCTGCCAGGGGGCCCTTTTTACTTGGCTGTCTTACCAACATGGCAGTACGCTTGGTTTTCACTTACATTCTTACATCTCTGCCATGTTAGCACAGGAAAATACTGGAGTCCAAATAGGAACTCTCCAGGAAAAGATTTCTTAAGGGCAAAAAGGAGAAATGCAAGCACTTCCTACTTTAGAGACTCCTAACATAGTAGCCTACCATATTAGCTTTGAGACACAAGAGCAAGAAGAGGATTCCTAAGAGGACTGGAGCAGCAGCTGAGATTTCCAAGGTCCTCCAACTGGCTATAGTGACAGTAACCATTTTTCCTTACCCAGTAGTTTTCTCAGGTTAGCTACACATTAGATTCACCCAGAGCATTCAAGCTAAAATCTGATATCCATGGGGTACCCTAACCAATTAAATAAAAATCTCTCTAGTTGCAACCCAGGCATTAATATATTTAAAGCCCCCTTGGTGATATCAATGTTGAGCCAATGTTCAAAACCACTGCCTTCGCCATTTCCCAGAAATAAAAGTTAACCCAGAGAACTATAGAAAACTTTATGAATCATGCAGAATAATAATTATCATGATCATCTAAGGCTCCCCAATAGGGCCCTTCAATTAAGTTCAGAATTGGCTGGACATTGGGTCAGATGGGGAAAATCAGCTAAACAAAACAAAATTATTTGATGGAAATTTAGCTTTCTGCCAACTGCATATTTGAGTATTTGTGGCCCAACTTCAAATGAAAACAGAAGTGTATTTTTTTTTTCTAACTGAATCACAGTATTCACAATATACAGCTTGACTAATAACAGTGCTTGTGGGCAACTGAGCAACTTTAGAGATTCCTTTTTGCTTAAAAGTACAATATGGACATTTACTTAATTCATTTCCAGAAAAACTCTGGAAGCTGGGCTTGATTCTTGCATTAAACCATCTGTGGAATTTTAAGAAAAACCCAAAACTATCTAAATTTTAATGTTGTCACCTCTAACTAAAATAAGTTTGGACTGAATGATTTCAAAGATCTTTTCCATTCCTTGACATTCTGATTCAACAATATATAGTTTTCTCTTCTTTCCAATGCATTTGCCCTCAAATCACTTAGATTCATATGATGATACTATTTATTTTCACTAGTTAGGCTGCATCTAAATGACAAAGAGTTACAGAATAACTTGATTCTTTTGCATGGCATGCAATATAATAAGTACCAAAAATACTAAGCTTTTCACAAAGGACAACACAAACATTAAGCACCATCCATCCATTAAGTGTGAAGAGACATCTCCAGTAGAGGCCAAGAGAATATTTGCTTTCAAACAAGACATCACTTCTCTATAAAAATTATTGTCTTAGGAGGTACTTACTGAAGGGAAATTGCTGGCCCTGGAGGCAGAGATGTGATAAGATAATGATTTCTATTCTTTCATTTCAGCCAAATGGTAAATAAGTCACAAATGAAATAACTTTGGCACTATTAATTCTCAAAAGCAGATTTAGGCAGAGACTTCAATAGGCCTAAAATCAGCACTTAGTTTTTAATTTTCTCTTTTCTGAGAGCCTTCAATGGAACAGTTTTAATTCTAAATTTAAGATACGTTGCCAAAAACTGATTGAAAAAACATGGTGCATGAATAAGATGTTTAGGTAGGTTTAAAAAACTGGATATGAACACTGCTTCAAAGAAAAATGAGTTTTACACCACACATTTTTATCCTTTTAATACAAGACTCCTTTCTTTTGATTTTGGAACAACTTGATGCCTAAAAATACATACTTTTTGGTGTTGACTCAATAGTTTAAGAAGTATAGGTCAAAGTTTAGAATTTTAAGAACTACATTTCAGATGGAAATAGTTTGCATAGTTTTAACATTCTCTTTTCTTTCCCCATTTCCCTTAATAACATTGGATTTAAAAGTTATGCTGCTTTCTGTTTTCATATCCTCAGACATGGATGATTTTACCATTTAGAAATTCAAAGAAAAAATGTTTGAAGTAGTATGTATTTTCTAATCTATATTTTTCTAAGATTTCAGGTAACCTCTTTCCATTTGAGTGAGCACATTTTATCTAGTGTTTCTCAAAATGAAATTACTTAGATTCAAGTAGATTGATATGAATATTGAGTAAAGAATTCTTTTACAGACATAAGGTCTTAAGATGCCAAATGAAGAAAACATTCCTTTTCCAATTTATTCCTACTGTATCTTAAACAGGCTACTGACTAGCACAGAACTAGATGAAATTGAATCTCCAATTTGAGTTGTGGTCACCAGTTTTAATTATTCTAAGCTAGCTTGAATCCCCTTGAACCAAGTTTGTTAGAGTCAGAACTAGGTTGAACTAACTTACGTTGGATTGAACCACTTTCATCAATTTTCTCTTGGTCTTAGCCTTGTCCAATGCCTGCCTGTAGAATGAGACATGCTTGGAATGAAATGTCTGCAACAATGGTACATTAATATTAAAATAATTGGATGATACTGAAAGTGGGGGTTAATACCAATTATCGTTTTAGTGTAAGGCTATGTAAAATGTAAGAGATGGTCAGGATTCTGGGATCAAAAGTCAAGTCAGAAAAACACACAGTTGGTGCTTACAGAGCTAGAGCCAGGGAAGATAAATCTGAAAATGGGGAATCTGAGAGGTAGAAGAAAATACAGCAAGGAAGTTATGCTGGTATAATCTGAGCATCCACTGGGTTGTTTTGTTTTGTTTTGTTTTTTAAGCAAGCTGTCTTGAAGATGTGAAAGGGCAGGAAAGGGCCAGGTTTCTAAAAAAAGTGAGTTAAACTAAACATTATCCTTGAACTCAAGCTGAGCAAATAGGTACAAAGGCTTACCTGGAAGAAACCTGCTACAAAATGTGGGTCAAAGTGGACTTTTCAAATGTACTCCTGTCTTCAGCATCCCTTCCACTCCCCAGATACTATATCTCGATAGTCTTGGAATCCTGAACATTCTGGTTTCTTAGTGACTGTGGGAGGTTTCAAGGCTACAGCTACATAAAAGAATCCTACTGAGCAAAGTCAGCAAGATAATAGATCAGTCAACATAAAACAAGCCTAGATACCTGTTCTTAACATTGTGGCAGAACTGGGCAAAGAAGACATAGAGGTACTTATACCTGGTCGTCAAACCAAAGATTTCTCCCAAGTGTGGGGTGCTGTTAGCAGTAAAATGGAGAAAACCAGAGATTGTATAATTTTTTTTTTTTTTATGGGGACAGAGTCTTGCTCTGTTGCCCAGGCTGGAGTGCAATGGCGTGATCTTGGCTCACTGCAGCCTCTGCCTCCTGGGTTCAAGCAATTCTCCTGCCTCAGCCTTCCGAATAGCTGGGATTATAGGCACCTGCCATCATGCCCAGCTAATTTTTGTAGAGATGGGGTTTCACCATATTGTTGGTCAGGCTGGTCTTGAACTCCTGACCTCAAGTGATTCACCCACCTCGGCCTCCCAAAGTGCTAGGATTACAGGTGTAAGCCACTGTGCCCGGTCTGTATGAATATTTTTTCTAAGCACTAGACGAAATTGAGACCCATTGAGCAAAGCAGAGAAGTTGTAAGTGGTATCTATAATACCTACACTCCCAGAAGAAGGGTCAGTTCTGCTTGAGGATATAGAAACATTTGTAAGTAATTACGCAAACTCCTCCAAATATTTTAATGAGGTCACTCTGAAATAAAGACATGATTACAAGCCCAGGGTTCAAAAATAGTTTTGATTATGTTGTACAACCAAATGCTTCCTGTAGAAACTGCTGTTTTGTCTGAGGTCAATAATGTCCTATGAAAGGGCTGAACTAGACCTTCTTGGTTAATCCATCATCAGGACTTGTGATGGAAGGGACTTAGAGATAACAGTGATTCTGACAGTATCATTTCCCAAAGTGCTTGGAAATCAGGAATACATATAGTTTCTCAAGCATAGTTGATCCAGAAGCATCTGAAATACATTTAAACTTGGTTCTGCAAAGCAAGTCATGGCATAGGAAGGGTGACAATGGCCTTGCCATGCAGGTGGCCCTTCACTGTATGTTGAGTTCTGTGGCTCTTTTAGGATAGCTCTTGAGCTCTGCCAGACAATGCTGTCATGCAGTCTGTACAGTGGCACCACCATGCCTGCTGTCTTCTCATCTTCCAGTAGGTCTACCAATACCTAGGCCTCCCTTACAACTGTGACCTCAAAACCAATTTAAACCAGCTAGGACTACTTGAGAGAAGTTCATTTAGGTCTGAAATATTAAACTAAAATAACTTTAGCTAATCCTTAAGAGGCAGCCCTAGGGTTGCTGTTCTTTAATGAACAATTACTTTTGAAGAGGCTTTGTAAACTATATTGCTGAAATCTTACCTCAAGGAGAGTAGTCACTAATTCTGAAAAGAATGAATTAGATAACAGTCAATGCCCCAATCTCCAAATGACCTTATTGCTGGCTTTCTCCCACTGAGCACCTCTAATGAGGCCTCCCTTTGAGGTCTTAATCAAACTCTCCCAGATTTCAAGATCTTTCTGAACCACAATTGTTTCTGTGTCAGTTTTGATATATTTACCATCTGTTGCCTGTTTATAGTGAATGCATGCATGTGGTACTATGTATATACAACGTGTGACTAGTTTACAACTGATTTGGTCAAATGGGAATCAAATGAAAGTGAAATTTTATTCAAGGATATTTGTTTCATTTAAATCATTTTGTTTATGACATAATCATTGTAGGTTAATCAAATAAAATGATTAACCTACTTAAGAAAAAGCTTGTTCATTACTTAAATCTCAATGACATCGATTTCATTTAATAAAAGTTTTTCATTTATTTATAAGACTGCAATAAAACCCTGGTAAAACGAGATCTTAAGACTCAAACCAGTGTAGGCCATTCCTGTTATGCAGCTGATAGTGTGGGGAAAAATCAGATCTTTAAGTACTTCATATATATGTAATGAAGTAAACATTCTAATTTTGTAATATGAATTGGCACTGGCACAGAAGTGATTGAAACAACTGGCTTTGCAAATTAGGAGACTCTCATGTGTTTAATGATTTCCTTTTATTAAAAAAAAAATGAGAGTAAGGGCTAAATGTAAAATTTAGGGGCTTTTGCTAAGTTTGTTTCATTTTAATCTTTCCCTTTACCAAAATAAACTAGTACAAAGAAATGCAAATATTTGAGTATGTGCTAAAATAAAGATTGCATCAATCATGTTTGAGGAGGTGCAGAGGTAAGGAGGTCAGCTGCCTGACTGGAAATGATGGGTGGAGTCATGATAGGGAAAATACAAGAAGGAACCTTCATGGCCAAAACCTCAGGGCTCCACTCTCCTGAAATCAACCATCTGGGAACCTCAAAGTTCAGGAATCACTGCCAACAGACTCCTAGCCCAGGAAGAAAACTGAGCTTGAAGCTCAGATGCTGCTCCCAGTAGCCCCCAAGGGTCCCAGTTAACCCCTCATTTATTAGTCTAACAATTTCATTATCTTAGCCAATTTACATGTTGTATTTTATGATTGTATTTTGCTCTTCAAGCTATTATTTTTAAACTCAATTTTATTTTCTTTAGTCTTCAGTTTCTAGTTTTCATCATTGACTTTCTAATGTTTATCGTCTGTTATTAATTCTTGGCCTTTACTTTGCCATTTTATAGTGATCATTTTATACCACTTTATCTTACTGTTTATGTTATCTTGGTTATTTTATCATCTTCTTTAAGATGTTATCCAACTTTTATAACTGGCAAGCAGAAATACTGGCTAAAGAGAGGCATCTGGGAGGTCAGTCCAAGCCCTAAGCAAGAAGAGGTGAAAGATGTTCTTTCTTCCTAGGGATTTTACAACATCTCTTCCAGATCTCCACAACTGATTCCTAAATTCCCTCCCTAGATATATCATTTCATTGTGAAATCAGTTTGTAAGAAGGATGTGACCATTATCATGAACCCTTTACACTAGGTAACCCAATCAACACACCAGCCCCAGAAATGGCCCCAGCATAAGGCTAACATCCATAGCACACAGTAAGAGCTTAATTATTGTGGTGTCCTTCTCTCATGAATTAGCCAATCCATTTAATGTAACTGGGGAAAACTTCATGATGTCTATCCTATAAAACTGTTGAAATCTAGGTAAACTCTGGGAACAAACCGCATTTTACCAGAAGAAAAGAGGTCACAATCATTGGGATGAGAAGGAAGTCAGTCCAATTCAAGGAGAGAAACTGGCCAACATTCTCCAGGCTTAATCTTTTCTTTTCCTCTATAATGAAATGGATTCATTCTTTTTCTGTTGCTATTTAAATAACAATCATTTGGAAAACTCAGAAGACATAAAGTTCTAAGAAAGAAAGTAAAAACGTGATATCCCACCCCCACACGTTTAAACAATCACCGTTAACATTTTAGTGCCCATCTTTTCATATACTTCCCTTGTGTACAAATACCCACAGGAATATGTCCTTTTAGACTTAGCCATATGTCATTCAGATGAACAAACTAGTTGATAAACTTCCATGTACAGACATATGTACACATACAAAGATATACATATGTATTAGTAAGGAATGGCTAGCAGTGATGCCACTATAATACCCAAAAACAAATATTATCTTTCCAATTTAGGTCAGCCGTATTTCTGCTCAAAGTTATCTTTACTCCTATATTCTGGCTGAGGGACAGTTTGTTGTACTTGTAATAGCAAAAGGAAAAAGAATATGGTGACACCACTTCACTGAGACCCAGGCAAGGGTTGCCCTGCTCTAGTCCACACTCTTTAGTCTGATCTGGTTTTCCTCTAGCCATGTGCCTCTTTATGGAGAGAACAGTCTGGAGGGCTAAAGGTTGTGACTTCTCTGAGTCCATTTATCTATTCCCATTCCAATGTAGACTCTGCTGCAAGTCCTGTGATCATCAGAACTCCTCCCCAGATAGGCTCTGTGAGGGTCCGCTTCCCTGAGTTTGTCCTCTGAGGGCAGGCAAGGCTGTAGGAGCACATACTCATTAAGTCCAAGAGAGAGCCAAGGGTTGGCTGCTTCCACAGAATGTGGATGGAGTTTGAAAATGGGGTTTGGAGTGTTTACAAAAATGAGCTGGAGCCCTTCATGGTATGGAACAGATGGAAATTAGGGGTCCTACTTTCTTTCAGAAGGATAGTGTTTAATGCAACTTAATAAATCATAGATTTCCCACTAAAGTACATTTTTACATATAATCATTTCTTGACTCTCTATTCTGCCCCACTGATGTATTTTTCTATGCTTATGCCAAACCATACTGATTTCATAAGTAGTTCTCATCTATATTATAATATTTTGTAAGACAACTCTAACCTCATTTTTTTCCCAAAAATGGTGATTCTTGAGGATTAATTTTTCCAAAAAAATTTATATTATTATAATTTTTTTTTTTGAGACTGCATTTCGCTCTGTCACCCAGGCTGGAATGCAGTGGAGCCATCTTGGCTCACTGCAACCTCCGCCTCCCGGGTTTAAGCAATTCTCCTGCCTCAGCCTCCTGAGCAGATGGGATTACAGACGCCTGCCACTATGCCCAGCTAATTTTTATATTTTTAATAGAGATGGGGTTTCCCCATGTTGGCCAGGCTGGTCTCGAAATCCTGACCTCAGGTGATCTGTCCACTTCGGCCTCCCAAATTGCTGGGATGACAGGCGTGAGCCGCCATGCCCAGCCCCAAAAATTTTAAAGTATCATTTTTGGAAATTGAGTACAGAAAACTCTGTTGGCATTTTAATAGGAATTGCATTGTATTTATATGTTTATAAAAATAGAACACCGGTATCTTTATATTATTGGTAAGTATTTCCATCTAAGAATATAATGCCTTCCAACTACTTAAAATTATTATTTTTTGGCTTACACCTGTAATAACAGTACTTTGAGAGGCCAAAGTGGTAGGATTGCTTGAGGCCAAGGAGTTCGAGACCAGCCTGGGCAACATAAGGAGACTCCATCTTGTCGAGGTGGCAGAACAGGAGAGGAGGAACCTGAGTGCCAATAGTTGTCATATAGGGTAAGTTCAGCTGTGAGAAATGGATAACCGAAAGTAGCAGTGGCTTAAAACAAATAGAAACTCCTCTGTATTGTATAAATGTAGTAAGTCAAGGGCTGTAAGAGAGAGCCACAACCATTGGCACCCAGGCTCCTCTTCTCCTGTTCTGCCACCTCTACAAGCAACTTGTGGCCCCATGGCTGCTTCGGGGCCAATTGTCATGTTATAATTCTAGAAAACAGGAAGAAGAAAATGGAAAAAATCAAGGGCAAGTCCCCTTCCTGGACAAACATTGCCAAAAGATGCATATGCTACTTTTGCTTGCGTTACATTGGTCAGAATTTAGTGATACGGCCATGAGTAAATCCATGAGAGTCTGAGAAAGCCTTTATTCTGGGAAATCATGTGGCCAGCTAAAATTGGGATTTTATTATCTTTCAAGATGTGAAGAAGAGATACTGAAGGACAACCGGCAATTACTTCTATGAGCATCTACTCTATGGACATTCGGATTTTTATCCCTCAACATGTTCATTGTAATGAACTGCATTGAACAGGTTTCCCAATATTGAAAATTCTTGCATTCTTAGAATGAAACTTAATCATATTGTATAATAATACATTATTTCAACAGATCTCCAAAATATAAATTACCAAATTTGACCCAAGAAGTAGAAAGCATGAACAGACCAATTACCAAAGATATTATTACACTTGTTAAAATTCCTCTTGTAAAAAACACACAAGGACCACTTGGTTTTCTGACTTAGTTCCATCTCTACTTCAAAAAATAAAACAGAGAATTCAAATGTCATGTAAACAATCTCAGATCATAAAAGAGGAAATATTCCTAATTCATTTTATAAATTATTTTAATATTCAAAACATGTTAGAGTTCTAAAAACTCTATATGCAAATTTTAAGTTAAATAATCATAAGATCCATAATAAAGCATTGGTTTGGGAACCAAAGGATGCTCTCACTAGAAGTTTCTCAGTTGCCCTTTATTGTGGAATTTTTTTTTTTTTAACTAGATCTCCTGAATGCTGGTGGGCTGATTTAAGACATAGCTTCAGATGTAGAGAGCTACAGGTATAGAGAGCTACAGGCTCTCTAATAATCTCTGGAGAAGTGAACGCCATTCCTTGAATTTTTATTTATTATTTAACCTCTATAAGCCTCCATTTATAATATTGGAGTAATCATGGTCTTGGGACAATTTAATAAGATAATGCAGCCAGGCACAGTGGTTCACATTTGTAATCCCAGCACTTTGGGAAACCAAGCAGAAGTATCGCTTATCTCCCACTCGTGGCTATAAAATTCCTTGCAGTAAGTGCTGCAAGATACTAAGTTCCCATGCATTTTAAAACTGAATTTTCTGCTTTGGTTCCTTTTTAAAGAAAATAAAATAAAATAAGGACTTTGTATGTCTTAATAGTCATACTCCTTCAACACAGATACTTGAAGATTGTTTGATGTCTGGTATCAATTGAATACTATAAATTATACATTCTATATATACTGGGCACCAATCTGAATACTGACTTCTTTCAAAAAATCTAAATAGAAGAATCCTTAATGATATTTTCCAAAACTACATACAGAGATGACTTACATGATTTGGGTTTAGAGGTTTTTTATGGGTCATTTTCCTAGAACTATATGAATTAACTCAAAAAACATCTAGTCAGTGAGATTTAGAAATATAACAATTTGAATAGCAACTAATAGAAACATACTGTAAGTAAAAAAAAAAAAAAAAATGAGTTACAGAAAGCTTCACAATGAACTTCTCTTTATTATCACCCTGGATATATTTCTTAGGCCACAGTTGAAGTAACTATTTCTCATTGATCTGAAAAAGTTTTCTCCTACTATACTTGGGCACATAACAAAAATGTCTCGAGCACGGGAGTTAGGATGACTGATGGATCAAGGGACTCTCCACAAACTACCTTTGAATGTTCAGTGAATTCTGTACTGACTTATTATGAGAGGTTTCTGCTCTTGTTAGGATCCAGTAGGTTTGAGGTGCAACTACCCCTCTACTTGACTCTTCCACCTCCCAGAGAACTCTGCCAAGAACCGTGTTAAGACTGCTTTCTGCTTTAACTACTAATAGTCTTGATTATAGGAACAGAATTTGCGTATCAAGTAGGTTCTAAGTACTTAACATAAAAACTGGCTATGAATGCATTTGCAAAATTTGCATTTTAAATTCAAGGCAAGAACAGGTCAGGCAAAAATGGAATCCAAACACCAAATTGTTAAAAGTTTTAAGTCCCTTTCTCTTGTTAGTTTGCAACTTAAATTACTAATTCTCTAATGTTTTAGAGCAGAAGTTGGTAAATTGTTTCTGTAAAAAGATTGTTTCTGTAAATTGTTTCGTAATCAAAATTTTAGGTTGTGTAGGCGATACTGTTTCTGTTGAAACTATTTAACTGTAATCTAAATAAATGGACATAGCTGCTTTCTAACAAAACTTTATTATTAACTTGACAGGCCAGATTTGAAATGTTAGCAGGTTTGCACACCCCTACTTTAGAAAAACTCAGTCTTTATAGCTTCCAGTTATAAGATGTATCTTTTTTTTTTTAATAAGACAGTATTATTCCAAATGTCGGGTGGCTCAAACAGAAATTTGTTACCAACATAATAAATCGTACAAAATGTTGACCAACAATTCTAAATGCTCCAGACCCTTTGCACTAACAAGATTACTATTTAGTGGTATCTTCAACACACTGAAAACAATATTATTTCATAAGAAATAAATCACAGAAGATAATGCTAAAAAAAATCAAAGGGGTTAGCCCTTCATCTTTAGTGATACATGGACACATACATTCTTCTAAAGCAATCTAAATAATTTTTTTCTTCGTATCAAATTTATTTGTAACATCAATCTCATGGAAAAGTCAACGTAACTAAATTTATTTATAGAATCAAGATATGGCTGAATTGACATTGAATGATGGGGGCTTCCTCTTTAACTGCTCAGGTTAGAACATTTTATGGTTGAAATTAGTTTGGCTGTTGCCATGATTTCCAGCATATTATAGTAAAGAGAAACAAAGCCTTGTAGGTAGACACGTATAAGATCCTATTGTATTTTTATGTCAGTTGCTCATTCACTTTTCATGAATTTTTTAAGATAAAGTGATAAGCAATTTTAGAGGTACAGTGGTTCACCAGAAGCTACAAGGATATTGAAAAGAGAAGGACATGTAAACAAATTATTAACTCTGAAAAAAAGTGAAGACACAAAAAAGCCTTTTATTAAAGACACCTGCTGACAGGTATTTCCGAAAATGTGTGAAAATAATGCCTTATTTATTTGTTTGTGTTATACACAAGGAAATAGGTTTAATCTAGTCATGAAACATGTTAAACTGCCAGTCTCCCCCCTTCTGTAAACATTCCAGTGTCTCATTAACAATGGCACCAGAACTTTATCTTCAAAAAGCTTTTTCTATTCATGTGGAATATTTTATGGTTAGATGCCCAATTAATCTGCTATAGTTTAGCTTTGTGAGGTTCAAATGTCTGTTTCACTTAGCTGTTTACTTCTAAATGGGCCAGAGCTCTTTAAAATTTAAAGAGTAAGAGGAGACCTTAGGGATGTACATAAGGAAAAATAGCATGTCCTTTAATATATTGAATTTTAAATCAAAGTAGTATAAATGATTATTCATGGAACAATTTTTCTTCTACATACTTGAACTACACTTCTATTTGCCTTAAATATATGGCTGTGCTCCAAGTTCCACCATTTTTTCATTTTCTATGTTAAAGTTTGCTTCTTCCTGACATTTATACCCTTCAAATATTTATAAATGCTACCATGCTTTTCATTCTCTGCATTTAAATCTGATTCATACCTTCATGGATATATGGATATGCTGCAATAAAATAGAAGTAATGAAATGACAAGGGACCAATCTCTTTTTGTTGGTGGGTTTTAAAATCCTTCATCTCATTCCAACAAGGAAACTTAACTCTATCCATTTCTAACCATTAACTCTCGTCTTTAGTTTTTTATCCCTTCAAATGTGATGATCATGTACTCTAAGGCAGCTTGGCAGATTTACAATATATAAATACTGAGTGAGACTCCACGACAATTGATGTAAACAATAAATGCATAGTGATTATTTTCAGAAACAGATGCAGGGAATGTCCACAGATGTCTGGAGTTTAGTCTCCTTTAAAATGTTCTATTTGAGTAATGATGCAAATAAACAAGTATCAATGCAACTAAGTAATGAAGACATTTTTCTGCTGGTTATGATAACACCATACTGCATTCTCCCAAGTTGTGTGTTTTAAGTATATTCCTAACTTCGAGATCTGGCATTGGCCAAAATACTAAGTGCAAATGCTGCTTATTAAAAAAATACCAACATGTTGATTTCTATTCCAGAAATAATGGTTGGTCTATGTTTTCAAAAGTGGGAAATTATAACTTTCACTATCAGAAATTCTATCTTTAATAAATTAATATCCTACTGCATTTCCCCTCAAAATATAAATATCAATTAATATCTAGTTCTGGGATTAGAAGTATGACATGAACTAAATTTCATAAACCCAAAGTGTATGCATCACATCTTCTACCAAATGTTTATGTCAGCTAATTAATCTACACAGCTAACAATCTACAAGGATTGAGGTCAGGTTGTTGAGAACTTCGGTATAGATAAAAAACTAATTCAATTGTGGTGTGCACATGGGATATGGTATACTCAAAATTAGATATCAAATGAAGAATGGTAAGTAGTCATTGGAGAACCAGCCTTTGAATAAACAGGATTCTGTTATTTCTACTTTCAAATCACAGTTAGGGTAAGCTGCCACTGCTGCTTACAGATAGCTAAACCTAAACTCACTTGTCAATGTTAACAGCATTTTTGTCTATTTTATCAGATTTTCTACATAGTTGATTATACTGTTTACAAATAAAAAACAGTTTTACTTCTTTCTTTTAAATCTGAAGTGTTGTTTTGCCTTATTACACTGGGTAAGAACTCCCCCAAAATGTTGAATAGGAGTTAAGAGTTCGTTTTCTGCCTTGTTTCTACCTCTAAAGATGATATTTTCACAGATGCCTTAAATACATTTTCAGGTAACAGAGTGTTTCTTAATTCATAGTTTGCTGGGAATTGTTATAATGAACGTTAAATTTTATTAAATGTTTTTCTACATCCATGGAGATAATTTTATGAAGGATTTTTCACCTTTGTTAATTCTGTGAATTTCATTGATTGATTTTTTTTTTTTTTTTTTTTTTTTTTTTGAGACGGAGTCAGATTGCACATTGTCCCACAGG
>NW_012115477.1:94787-95341 GCF_000951035.1 Colobus angolensis palliatus
GTTAAGAGTGTTTGTACCTATGTTCATAAAGGATACTGGCCTATACTATATTTATGTTTTTGTCTGGTTAAGGTATAAAGGGATTGCTGACTTCTGGTTATCCTTTTTTAAATGTCCCTAGGATTTGTAGTGACTCATGTTTCATATTAGTAATTTGTCTTTTCTCATTTTTCTTTATGAAGACCCCTATATATTTTTAATTTTATTCATCTTTTCAAAGAATGTGCTTTTGTTTCATTGATATTTAATTAACTAATTTTCATCTTTACTGTTTTGTTTTGATTTTTGAGACGGAGTTTCACTCTTGTTGCCCAGGCTGGAATACAATGGCTCAGTCTCGGCTCACTGCAACCTCTGCCTCCCAGGTTCAAGTGGTTCTCCTGCCTCAGCTTTCTGAGTAACTGGGATTACAGGTGCCTGCCACCACACCCAGCTAATTTTTTGTATTTTTTAGTAGAGAAGGGGTTTCACTATGTTGGCCAGGCTGGCCTCAACTCCTGACCTCAGGCAGTCCACCCACCTTGACCTCCCAAAGGGCTGGGATTACAAGTGTG
>NW_012115477.1:95531-104515 GCF_000951035.1 Colobus angolensis palliatus
TGGAGTACAGTGGCCTGATCTTGGCTCTGCCTCCTGGGTTTAAGAGATTCGCCTGCCTCAGCCTCCTGAGTAGCTGGGATTACAGGTGAGTACCACCACATCAGGCTAATTTTTTTTTTTTTTCCCAGTAGAGACAGGGTTTCACCATGTTGGCCAGGCTGGTCTCAATCTTCCGGCCTCAAGTGATCCACCCAGCTTGGTCTCCCAAAGTGCTTGAATTACAGGTGTGAATCACTGTGCATGGCTTACTTCCTTCTCTTCAAATAAACATTTAAAACTATAATTTTTAATCTAAGCACTGCTTTAGCTTCATTTTTCCAAGTTTGATATTCTGTGTTTTAGGTGTCATTTCATTACAAACATTTTCTAGTTGACTTCATGATTTTTCTTCATTGACCTTGTGTTGTTTTAATGAAAAGTGTTGTTTAATTTTCAAATATTTGAAGGCATTTCATATATCTTTTGGCTAGTTTTTTTCCATTTAGTTGTTGTGATCAGAGAGCAAACTGTATGATTTGACTCTTTTCTATGTGTTGGGACATATTTTATAGCCCAATACACATTCTATCTTGGTAAATGTTTCATGTGCACCTGAAAAGCATATTGTTTATCAATAGATGCAGAAAAAGCACTTGAGAAAATTCAA
The DNA here is from genome assembly GCF_000951035.1 of Colobus angolensis palliatus. Taxonomy (NCBI): domain Eukaryota; kingdom Metazoa; phylum Chordata; class Mammalia; order Primates; family Cercopithecidae; genus Colobus; species Colobus angolensis. The sequence continues at coordinate 96,178 of NW_012115477.1, forward strand.
TACCCATTCATGATAAAAACCCTCAATAAAGTAGCAGTACAGGGGAGTTTCCTCAAGTTGTTTAAGAACAACTGCAAAAATACCTACAGTTAGTATCATATTTAATGATGAAAAGCTGTTTAACTAAAATCAGGAAAAAAGCAAGGATGTCCTCTCTCACCACTCCTTATCAACATTGTCCTGAAAAGTCTTAACTAATACAACATGGCAAGAAATGAAATAAAAAGTATACTGTTTGGAAAACAAAAAATAAAACTTGCCTTTTTTCATAGATGACACTATTGTCTATGTAGAAAATTTGGAGAGGGGGGGAATTCACAACAAAAAGTCTCCTGGAACTAATAAGCCATTGTTGCAGGGCTGCAGGATACGAGATTATTATACAGACAGCAATTATTTTTCTATGTTCTAGCAATAAGTGGAATTTGAAATTCAAAACACAATAGCACTTACACTGGCACCAAAAAAATGAAATAGGTATAAGTCTAACAAAATATGTACAAGATCCATATGAGGAAGAATGCCAAACTCTGATGAACAAAAATTGAAGAACTAAATAAATGTAGAGATACTGCATGTTCATGGATAAGAAGACTAAATATTGTTAAAATATCTGTTCTTTCCAACTTGATCTATAGATTCAATGCATTCCCAATAAAAATGCTAGCAAGTTATTTTGCAGACGTAGACAAACCAATTCTAAAGTTTATATGGAGAGGCCAAAGACTCAGAATAGCCAAAACAATATTACAGGAGAAGAACAAAACTGGAGGACTTGCAATACTTGAGTTTGCAACTCATTCTAAAGCTACAATAATCAAGACAATGTAGTAGTGTTGACAAATAGACAAAGAGATCAATGGAACAGAACAGAGAGTTCAAAAGTAGATCTATATAAATATAGTAAATTGATCTTTGACAAAAAAGCAAAGATAATACAATGGAGAAAAGATAGTCTTTTCAAAAAATGATGCTGGAACAACTGTACATCCACATATAAAGAAATGAGTCTGTACACAAACTCTATACCCTTCACAAATATTGACTTAAAATGGACCACAGACCTAACTATAAAACACAAAACTATGAAATTTTTAGATGATAACATAGAAAAAAATCTAGATGACACTGGGTTTGATGATGACACCAGAGGCAAAATCCATGAAAAAATAAATTAATAAGCTGGACTTCATTAAAATTAAAAATTTCTGCTTTGTGAATGATACTGTAAAGAAAATAAAAAGATACACCACAGACTAGGAGAAAATATTTGCAAAAATATATTTAATAAAACACTGTTATCCAAAATATATAAGAACTCTTAAAACCATAAGAAAATAAACAACCCGATTAAAAGACGGACCAAAGACTTTAAGAGACACCTCACCAAAGAAGACATTTAGATGGTCAGTAAGCATATGAAAAGATGTTCCACAGCATGTGTCATCGAGGAAATACAAATTAAAATAATGAGATACTACCACACTAATCAGCATGACCAAAATCCAGAAGACTGACAATGCCAAATGGTGGCAAGGATGTGGAACAACAATAACTTTTCATTGGTGGTGGGAATGCAAAATGATACACTCACTTTGGATAAGAGTTTGGCGATTTCTTATAAAACTAAACATAGTCTTACCATATGATCCAGCTAGTCATGCCACCATTTAGCATTGTCAGTCTTCTGACATATGATGTGGGTATTTAAACAACAACAAGACTGACAAGATAGATAGAAATATTTAATCTAGAAAGTTCATTTTTAGCTTTAAAATACTGAGTAGCTTACAAAAAAGTCTTGTCCTTTTTTCTTCATAGTGAATAGTTTTTATGTTAGGATAATTTCATTGTATATGCACAATAATGCTGGATTACTCTGACTCATCCATTCCTAATTTTGGGTGTGTGAAGATCTTGATGTTGTGCCGTGCAGATCCAGATGTCAGGCATTTTGCCATACTTGCCAATATGGACAGCTGATTATAATTATTCACTGCTATTAAATTGCTGCTCAAAAATTTTCCCATTCAAGTTGATGAATCAAGATGTTCTTTGGACTAACCTTTTCCCAAGAAAACTGTTTCCTAATTTCTAATACTTTGACCTCAAGAATATTTAAGAAAAAGGTTGCAGTGATGTATGCATGGGATTTATAGTAAGTCTGTTAGAGATCTTCTTCAAAAGGAAGAACTATCAAACCAAAATATAAACGTAGGCAATAAAGACATTGTAACCCAAATGTCAGTTACACAACGCCCCATTAATTTCACTTATCATTTCACTTCCAAACAAGTCCATGGGTTTTGTAAGTATAAAAAATAAAAACCTCCCCATGTTCTCTACCCGCTCATAAGGCATGGGGAAAGAGGGTGAAGATCTTTATCTCTGTGGCTTCTTGATCTAGAATTCTGCTTTCACACTTGGTCTCTCTCTCCTGTTCCAACCTCAACTTGAAATAAATCTTCTCTGATTTCTACAGAACAAATAAATAAGCAAACACAATAAGAATTCGAGGGCATATCGGTTGGGCGCGGGGGCTCACACCTGTAATCCCAACACTTTGGGAGGCCGAGGCAGGTGGATCATCTGAGGTCAGGGGTTGGAGACCGGCCCGGCCCACATGATGAAACCCCATCTCTATTGAAAATACAAAAAATTAGCCGTGCATGGTGGCAGGCACCTGTAATCCCAGCTACTTAGGAGGCTGAGGCAGGAGAATCGCAGTGAGTAGAGATGGCATCACTGCACTCCAGCCCAGGCAGAGAGAGAATCCATCTCAATAAAAACAAAAAGAAAAAGAATTTGAGGGTATGGTAGACTCTGTTAAATGATTCCTAGAATAGAGCAGAAAGGAGTTCATGTTCCAGCCACAAAAATCAGCTTCAAATGAAATAATAGGTATCATCTATCTTAAAATTTCATTTGGTTACATCCCCACCAGGCTTGCCACTGGCCTTTCACTTTATGTAATCCTAGCTCTCATCCTCGTTAGTTTTCCTCTCCATGCTTCATTTTATACATTCTCTCATTGCCCTTCTCCCTCTCTGAAGGAGTAACAGGTTCTTTCCCAGTCTCCCATAGCTATAGGCACTGTCTGCCTTTTCCCTGGAACCCTGGTGCCAGCCAATACCAAAGATCTGGGGATCGAACTTCCTACTGGAAGGGCTCTTGAAGTAACATTTCCAATTCTTTCTAAGAAGAATGCTGGTGATTGTTGTTAAATAGGTACATTTACTTTTATTTTATTATAGTCTCAGTCTCTCATTATGGAAGAGGTAAGAGAACATTATCCAACATTGTTAAGCACCTACTAATGTATGGAAGGCTAGGCACACAGCACTGACCTTGCTACTATCAGGAAGGCAACTTGACCTAACATACTCAAGAAATTCTAACATTATATCTTCAGTAGCCATTTAGATTGCAAATGTGACATTTTCAAGAATATAATATAAAAAGGTTTGCAAATATCCTTTTTCCCTGTAATATGCTCCATATTAAGGGGCCAAATTTGCCAGGCTTAAATAAGAAATGTCTTTCTCCTCTTTTGATGTGTTTTTTAAATTTATTTCTGCTTTAGTAACAAAACAAAAAAAAGTCACTGAAAATAAAAATTTAATTCCATTCTTTTAACAAGCAGCTCTCAGCCATATTCTTTACTAGGAAATGAAGGTTGGCAGGTTTTAGTGGAGAAAGAAAAGTTACATCAAGTACAAGAAATAGGCCAGATATGGTGGCTCACGCCTATAATCCCAGCACTTTGTAAGATCAAGGCGGGTGGATCACTTGAGCTCAGGAGTTCAAGACCAGCCTGTGCAACATGGTGAGACCCCAGTCTCTATTAAAAACACACAAAAATAGTCAGGTGTGGTGGTGCACACCCATGGTCCCAGCTACTTGGGAGGCTGAGCTGGGAGGATTCCTTGAACTGGCAGGGTGGGGGGTAGGGGGTGGAGAAGATTTCAGTGAGCTGAGATAGCACCAATGTACTTCAGTCTGGACAACAAAGCCAGACCCTGTCTCAAAAAAAAAAAAAAAAAAGTAGTGCAAGAAATAGTCTTTAGTCTTAGAACATTTATATAGGCATCAGGAAAAAGTCAAGAGTTCACAAGAGCATAATAACTGTTAAGGATTTACTATACAAGATGCTACAAAACACATCTAAATTGTTAACGCAGTATCAGAGAATACTCAGTGTGGAATGAAGTTTGACCTATAGATTAAATCTCTAGCTGGCAGCTGAAACTTGAAAGTATTATACGTGTATAACTACTATACTGACCCAGCATGATATGTGACTTAATTGAAATATGACATTTTTATCCTGATTGTCCTCTAAACTTTATTCAATGGGAGCAGTTTCCTCTAGCACCAGCTGAAAGACTAACTCTTGGATAATAAACAGTCTTACAGTCACTTTAAGTCTGTAGCTCTCTGCGTGCTGGAGCTAGCTCTTACGAGCTCAATAGAGCCAATTGTGATTATTTCTGCCCAACTCCACATTTAATGATGTCAAATTAACAGCTTCAGGTAGGTTATAACTTTCCTATATACACTGCCAGAAGTTGGTAAATGCTAGAAATTGAGGATGGGAAGAGGATCGCTTTTGTGGATTTTTTGTTGTTGTTGTTTAAGAATCAGTTTTTCAGCACAGCACTGGTTCCATGGCAAACAAACATCCCTCGCCCCAACAGTTTTGAGAAGTACAGGCAAATCCCAACATTGCTCTTCTACTGGCTTCATTACCAGCAGCAGCTAGCATCTTTCGCCCTTTATAGCCCTGTTGGGAGCCACGCTACCAAAAGCCTCAATGCAGGAGTAACATGAAATTGCCCAAGTGTCCTTGGAAGCCTCATCATTAGGTTTGATGATAGGGAGCAGGCACTCTGCCTCCAAAGTGTATAGCTCACAACATAGCTTTCTCCAAAGATACCTTCTCCCCTGAAATCCACTCTCCTCCAATCCATACTCTGACTCAGTCTTATAGCCTCCAGCTGGTGAAGGGTCCAAGAATTATGGAACTGATGAATTCTACATTTAGGATCTGTCTTGTGAAATTCACCTCTATTTTGTCTTGGTGTCTTACTCAAAATTCAGTTTTAACTTTCTGTTCCAAGAGGTCAGCATAAATAATGTTTAAGAGAAGGAAATCGCATATATATATCTATGTAGATATAGATATATTCTGTTTGGAAGGACTACCAAAAATAAGCTGAAATGAAAGAATATATCAATCTTGTATTTTCTGGTTCTAGTTGTTACTGTCAGGTTGCTTTTGTTTCTTTTTATGTCAAAGGTAGTCAAGTTCATGGTTAAGACTCATTTAATTTGAAAGGAAGAAAACTACACTAACTGGACACCACCCCATGCTAGGCCCTGTGCTAGGCTGGGCAGCACTTCTTATACTTAATGGGCAAAGGAAGCTGCTGGAGGGTCCATGTTAAAATGCTGATTATCATTAGGTCTAGGTGGAGCTGAGATTTTTATTTCTAACAAGTTCATAGGTAATGCCCATGCTGCTAGTTTGGAACTTCTTTGAATAGCAACTGACTGGAGAATATATATATACACATGCACACACATACATATATATGCATATGTAAACATATGCACATGCATATTTATACATAAAGATTCATGAAAAACTTAAAACAATTCTATGAGATAGATGTTTATCATCATCTGTACTTTACCAGTACAAAAACTGAAAACGAATGAGGTTAACTTGTCCAACCACATAGATAAATGGCAGAGGGGATTCAAAACCACATTTGTCTTCCCTTTTTTCATTGGTTGACATAGCATCCCAGAAGTTGTTACTGTTTTTAAACTATAGACTGTAATCAGGTTAAAAAAATAAGTAACAATGTTGAATTTCTTTTTCTCATAATATGGTGACTTCTCAGTTTTAGTAACAGTTCAGATTCTCCTATTTCATGTCCCAGAGTTTTAATGGATTTAATCAAAACTATTTTCAAATACTAGTTGCTTGTATATATAGTCTACCCATGAAATATCTTCTAGATGCTTGGTCCATGACTAAATGATACAAGTGTCTGTGTAAGAGAGGTATTTTGTACTCTGCAACGATGATGTATCTGTGACCATTCAGGTTCTCTCATTATACTAGCTAGTCTTCAGGCTTTCTCATTATGCTATCTAGTGAAGGGATGTTCTAAAACCTTGATTGACTCTCTTCATCTCCTTCACTTTTAATGAATTTGTATAGAATGCTACAGCCAAGGGACACAAAAGCTGAGCCCCAAGAAAAAAAAATATGATTAATGTGGACTTTCCCTAAAAAGATGGTATTAACAACCTCAGCCTGCAAACTTCAATTTTAAAAGATAACAATCTAAGTCCCTGATAGCTCACAAAATACCTTGGTTACATATAATTCGTTTGTACAAAATTCAAGATTATTAGTTAAATAATGATTCTTTTAATCTTAGCATTTACGCATTTATTTTTTTCAATTGTTGTCATTGCTACATACACTTAATCCCTTGGTCTTTTCCTTTAAGCTTTTTAAAAACTAAATGAAGGAAGGAAGACAGAGGACGTGAGTCGCATGCTAACAAAAACAACAAAACACTGTTGGCCACAGATAATTTCCTGAAACCGGTATGAGAAGGAATAAGCTATGTGAAAGAAAAACATTGGCAAGTCATTTTGTGAAACAGTAAAATTTCCACATATAATTGAAAAGAGAAAAATCTTCCCAAGCTAAATACCCATTTCCGAGCCTAAGGCAACAAATAAATAAATAAAGGGTGGGGAAAGTTCAGCCTTAATATTAAAAAAAAATGCAACTTTGTTTTCTAGATATCTGATATGATTGAGGAGCTGTTTAAGAAAAAGAAACATGTCAGTAAAATTTCCGTTTGTTATATATATATTATGATCGCTATATGAGAGATTTAATAAAGTTATGTATGCTGGGTTCACTGAGTCTTAACTTTGATAACATCTCCTTGGATCAATGGGGTTTAATAATTGGGACTCTATGTAATGTATCAAGAGACCCAGAACAAACACACAGAACATTTGATTAGCTCAACAGTTGCTAAAAATCATTTTCATAAAAGTCAGCCCCATTTCTGATTTAAATTTTTGTTAGCATCAGGATGAAAAAGCATGTTATTTATATGCAAAAACATTAATCTACCTAAAATAACCACTTTCTTGCTTGATAGAGGAACTATTAGGCAGCCCATACATTAAAATCTGGAATAGACAAAGGATGCTCATAATCCCAGTATTTTGAATTTTTCTAGGATTTTCAACTATTATCAAAATATAAAGCAAAAAGAATTTTGCTAGTCCACCCAGAAAATTCAAGATAATCAACTGAAAAGTTATTAGACTTCATAAGAAATTTCAGTAAATGAGATAGATACCAGATAAAATCAAAAAAGCAATCACTCTTTGGCATGTCAGCAATAGCTGGTTAAAAAATAAGATAGAACAAAAATAGTAGACAACAATGAAAAATATATAGAAATGCTCTTTGTAAACAAATGAGCAAGAACCATGAATGTCCTTTCTGAGTTATTTATTTAAACAACATGAACAAATGGTGAAATTTTCCCTGTTCATGGATGAGGAAATCGACTATTATTAAATGTTAGATCTTTTCAAATGTATAATTACGAAGCAATTACATCAATATGTCAAGGGGCTTCTTTTGAAATATTTCTAGATTTAATATGAAAGAATAAATGATGAAGAGTGAAGAGCATTTGAAAAGAAAGTAAGGGGAGAAGGAAGTTTAGCACTACGAAATATTAACATGTTACGAAGTTCTAACGAGGTGAAGAGCATGGTACTGTCAAATACGTAAGAATCAAGAAAGTAATAAATGAGGCCTTCCAAATGAATGAGAAGGAGATTTGTTTGAGAAACAGTTCTGAACAATTCCAAAACAATAAAAGAAAAATGGAAAAAAACACCAAATATTATAACATAAAAAATAAAATTAAATAAGCAAACTTGTCACTCACAGAAGAAAAAGCAAAGCATAAACTCAAAAACAAAGGAACAGATTACTAGATTTAAAGACCTAAAATTTTTTATTTCTGCCCATTGTAAAACCTCAGAAATGTAAATAGTAAAAACAAGGTGGATAAAATATATACAAGATAATTCAACAAAGAGCATGAACTGAACATTCAGAAAAATAAAAATACACATGGCTAACACAAATAATGTTCACCTTTAATAATCAAAGATATAATAGTGCTTGGAGGGGCGGAGCAAGATGGCCGAATAGGAACAGCTCCAGTCTCCAACTCCCAGCGTGAAGGACACAGAAGACCGGTGATTTCTGCATTTT
>NW_012115477.1:110946-115513 GCF_000951035.1 Colobus angolensis palliatus
TTGATGGGTACAGCACACCAACATGGCACAAGTATACATATGTAACAAACCTGCACGCTATGCACATGTACCCTAGAACTTAAAGTATAATAAAAAATAAAAAATAAAAAAAAAATTATCAAAGATATAATAAAATTTAAAGAAAATGGCATGTTTTTAGTTATTTAAAACAGTAAACATCTAAATGATAGGCATAGCCAATAATACATTCTTTGTTCTTATGTTTTCTTAGGTTGATTTGGAAGCTAACCATTCAGTAAAACTGAGCTGCCAAGTTGTAACGAAAGCAAGTCTCATACAAAATTCTCCCACACTTAAAATTATATAAACATTCATTAACAAGCAGGCAAAAAACAACCTGAACTGTAGTTTCACTGAAATGCCAGCATTGTCCTTTTAAGTGATCAGCCACCCCACCAACATGAAAAAATAACTGAAGCCAATTATGACGACCTTCCAGAAGCAGGGCCTAGTACCCTGATAGTTAGCTCCAGATGACCTGAAAAGTTCGTAAATCAATGGCTGGCCATAGGACCATTTAGGGATCATTTTTAAGGGTATGGTAAGGCCTCACTGGTTTCTTATTCCACAGGCATATAAATATGCAGAATGTCTCTAACATGTTTTTAAAGAAATCATTTTTCCTGAAAACTTAAACTTTTACCAAGCAGTGAAATTATCCTAATTTACAAGCCATGCACTTCACCAATACAAGCAAATTTCTGCTCAATCTGTTCATTTCCATATGGGTTGCTAATTGAAACACAAAAAGCAGAAGCACTTCTATTAGCCTCCTACGGAATATGGACTTCCTGATCAGAACTCCAGCTGGCTTTCTTTGGACTTCCATACTATTGATTAGCACTTGGGTAATTGCTTAACCTAAAGCGATCTGTATATTCTATATAAAGGGAGTTATAAACATTTAATACCAGATGTTTACTCTTTTTCCACATGATTCATCTTCTTACCCTTGTATTTTCTATGCATTCTGTATTTCTATGGAGATGACTAGAAGTTCTGCACAGTTCTGGCTCTATTCACAGTTCAGGTTACATTCAGCTTAGGTCCATCAACACTGATTCTGGTACATCACAGCAAATGTCAAATTCTTTAGGCCAGAAGAAAATCCACAGTCTGTACAGAGTGGTAATTATTTCTTTTTATGAAAATTTCTTACATACTCTGCTGAAAAAGATTATCCTATTTTTAAGTTTTTGACGGTAATCTAGTGTTTCACAATCTCAAACTTATTTCAATAGCCTTACCTCATTGTTCTCAGAGCCAAACAAGTTCAATGAGTAGTCCTTGGCAAGATACTCTGCTATTTTCAATGATACCTGCCCATGCCGCCATCAACCTTAGGCAGCCTGCATCTTTGCCAGCAGCCATCAGTGGACAGAGAAACTAGTACTTCAAAGATCTCAGTACAACTCATAAAAAAAGCAGGGATTGACCCAAGCCAAGATGAAGATTGCACATTTTTCAGTTATGTTTGGCTATTTTGACAAGCTAATCTATAGAAACTCAAGATAACTGAGAGGAAGTCTACATTTAATAGCCCTAGAGAAGGCTACAAATAAATGTAGAAGAAAACTAAAGATCTCCAGGGGAAAATACTTAGTTATCTCCTCCCTATCGTAGGAGAAAAAAGGGAAACAAGCAAATAGTACAACTTATGATTTAAAGAACTGACCACGTATAACACAAATGTTAAATATCCAGGGAACAAAAGTGAAAAAGTGATGGAGGGAAACCAAGCATTCAAAAGAGATGATGAGTAAGGTGGCGAAGAGCTGAAGGCACTGGAAGTCTGGGGCACACTGAGTGTGAGAAGAGACTGAAGGGTTTAACAGGAAACCAGGATTTCCAGGAAACTAGAAGCCAGTTGAAAATTGATGTCACATTTCAAGCCATTTCAAACAAGAAAATGGCAAAATTAAATATGGGTTCAAAGGACAATTATACATCCAAAGGCCACTGCCCCAGCAACTTGGAAATCCTTATACACCTAGATGCGAGTTCTTTTGCAATTCCTAGATATTAAAATGTTATCGACCTCGGTAGCCAGTACCTGGCTGCAGAGAAGGTGAAGCTATTACTGGATTTTAAACTTATACCCACCCCGTTTCAAAAACAATATAAGGTTCCCTACAAACAATAAAATATTGCAACATGATAATAAAAATTAGAAAAAGGTCAAGAATTCGGGCAAAAAGATAATTAGAGCTTATGAAACAAAGCCAAGAATAAATGACACACAAATCTTTACCAAAATATCTGATAACAATAGTTCCCAAAGTTTTTTAGTATGAGGTCACTTTTTCTAAAATCAGAAATTTTCATAGATTGTCCCCAAATGACAATCTGCCCCCCACAGCCATGATACCAAACAATTCTATTTATACAAGTAGACATTGATGAAAAATGCAATAAGCTAAAATAAATTCAGTTATGTGAAATTGTATTTTATGAATCAGAAGTGTGCCCATATGAATAGTAATATGTAAATATTATTTTATTTAATAACAATATTTGAGATCCTTATCAATTCACAGATCCCTGCAAAAACTCTAATGCTTTGATTTAGCCCATCTGTTTGTTTTCTAAAAATCTTTGCATCCTATGTCTTCACAAATACAATAAGCTTTCATGGAAATTCAATAGAGAATAAAATATGCCATTAAGATCTATTTTTAAAACTACCACCAAAAGAACTTTTGCTTGGAGTCTGTGGAAAAGGCCCTTTCTGTCCCCAATTATCAGTTTCATTATCTTCACAAATAGACAGCCCCCTCCCCAACCTCCACAGGCACACAGTGACACCCAATTTCATTTAGGTACAGTCATGTGACCGTTAGTCAATGAGATGTACATAGAAATGGGGTGAGCAAATCTCCACAAAGGAAGCGCTGTGTGCTTTGCCTCCACTTTTCTTGCTGGGTAGAATGCAGACAATACTGACAAGGATCATACCCTTGGGCAGCAGAGGAAAATAGCTGGATGGAACCTGGGACTTTGATGAATTCATAGAAATTCTTTATTAAAATTCTGACTATTGGACTTCTTTTTAGAACAGAACAAACTGTTTTTAAGCCACTCTTAATTTTGTATTTTTTTTTCTTGTCTAGATTTTAATTTCCAGTTTTAAGCAGTTCAGATAATTCATTTTTGGAACTTCGACAATTACATGAAGCTGGGGGAAGAACAGGCATCTCTTTCCAACCTCTGCATACTATTGGTTTCACTGTAATGAGGGAGTGGGGCTGACTTCTGGGTGAAGGAGGACAATGGAGTTACAACGTTGACCTAGAACTCTCTCTGCTCATGGGTCCTCCCACCAGTCAGGCTGCACTGAAACCAAATAGCTCATTTTGCACACACAGGTGTATTTTTCTCTTCTTTTCTCCCCCTGTGCCTGCCCCATCTGAAGTGACATCCTCCTCCACCCACCACAGCTCTCACATTCTTCTATGGCACACTTGATCAATCAAGCAAACAAGAACTTTCCCTAGACCTTTCTTCAGAGAGCATAAAGAACATCCAAGTCAATATTACCTATTCTTTGAGATCCAGGGACTATGCTAATTTTGACGTTTTATATTGATATTATACCATTTTAAATGTTTGCAGATATACACCTCCTTCAAAATTAGGAAAAACAAGCTGAGTATGATTTTCTAACACTACAACATCAGTAATCTTGCTGCTACTGTGTCCTAATGATGACATCTGGCAATGCTTAACCAAAAGCAGGTAGCTGTTCCACAGTATCATCACCCTGCCCACTGTAGAGTGCGCTGTGAAGCCAACACTAAGTCTTCAATTAGCAATTCCTTGTCCATGCCACTGCTGCCACAAAGGGCCAGGCCACGGCCGGGATGCTGCATCCCTTTGTTTTTGGGCATCCCCAAAACAACTCGACATGATGTTTGTGCAGAAGAGCTGGCTTCACCCACCAAGTCTACTCCTCAAGCAGGCTGGCTCTTCAGGATTTATCTTGCTTAAAGAGATCTGCCTACTAGAAGAGATGCCATTAAGGAAACCCACCTCAAAGACTATTCCTCAAAACTAGGATAGGTGATCTCCTTGAAATAGCAGTGATTTCCAGTTATTCAAATAGTGCCTAATAAAGCTCCACTAACCCTAACCAAAGGCACATTTGGTAATCAATTAAAAAAATGGCTTAACCTAGGAAGAGGATTTTCATTTAAAATGAATCTCACAATATCCCCTGGCTCCTACCAAAAATAAAATGGAAAAACCTAAACCAAGCAAAACTTTTCTTTCAAAGCAGAGTGACTTCCAACTTGCTTTTCCACTCAGTCACCACTAGAAAGGAAGTGGAAGGCAAGGCAAATCAAATTTGCAAGTCCTAAGTCCTAGAGATAGCACTTAAGAGTGGGAAAGCTTGGGATAAGGTGGGAAGTGATGGCCAGACTGAGACAGAGGGAGAGCCAGGGCAAATGGAACAACCCTTTGGTGATACAACTCAAGGACTTCCTATGGTGGAAGGAGCTAGTGAGGACAGTAAATTCCAAGACATACAACCTATCTGGAATGCTCA
>NW_012115477.1:116056-130368 GCF_000951035.1 Colobus angolensis palliatus
TTTTTTTTTTTTTTTTTTTTTTTGAGGTGGAAATATTTCTTGTGACAGTCAAGGCTCTTTTCTGATTTTTTGTTGCTCATACAAGCAGTCCCATACGAGTGACTTTGGCCGATAAGAATGTGTGCAACACAAATACAATCGGCTTCGGACAAGAGTGCAGGTCCATGGTCAGTTCTCCTTCGGGACCACCAAAATCCAAGTATAGATTTTGGATGCCATCATCAGCAGACATCTTCAGCCTTTCAAAGGGGTAGCGGTATAATATGCTGCTAGAGCCTCCATTTTCCCTGGAGATGGTGAACCCATTTTCATAGTGAATAGTAAGCCTCACCTCTTGGCCATTTAACATGCAGCCTAGAGAGACTTCCTTGATCAGCTCAGCAGCAGCATGGCAACCCTGAACAAGTTTCCTGGTCCAGGATGACAGATCCCGATGTGTCTCCACCCTGAAGAGATGCATCTCAATGCCCTGTGGAGAGCCTGTCCTGGTAGCAAATGTAAGGTCAGATCCAAGGGAGGAGGATCGACATCCAGAGCCAGAATGAACCAACCTTGTGGCAACAAGTGGGTAGCTGTGGCATGGTGATGCCCAGGCATCTCTTGTCCATGGCATACAGTCATAGAGCAGCAAATCCTTCTCAGTCACAGCCATGAGGACAGGTCTCCATTGCTGTCTTCCACCATCTAGTTTTGCCTGTTCTGCCAGCCAGGCAATATGCTTGACCTCTTTACTGCCTCCTGCTGTACTGGTTGCCCCAAGCATGGCGTTGAGTTCAGCCAACACCTGTGGGAGGAGAGCCATTATGTTGGTGTGGATAGCTAGGAACCAGGAGTGTGCTGTGGCTCTATCTTTGCAGCGTAGGATCAACGTATTCCTGCTATCAGGAGAATGTAGCTCTATCAATCTGTTTTCCAGATCCAGCATGCTTAGGTTTCTAGCAGCAAAGCACATTTTGAGAGGGATGATCTTCCTGACTTTGGTGCTGTTCTGGTGTTTTGGCGAACCAGAGTCCTCACTGCCACTAAAGCTTGGTGACTGGGGGGCTGCACCTTCCCATGGCAGATTTGATACTAATGATGGCTTCTTGATATATGGTGTTACTTCTCGGATGAACTTGACCTCCAGCAGCACCTCCTTGCCCGCGCACTTCAGCGCCTGCACGGCCTGGTCGTGGGTGGCCTGGCGCAGGTTGGTGCCCTTCACCGACAGGATGGCGTCGCCCAGCCGCAGCGCCCGGCTCTGGTCGGCAGCCAGCCCCGGGAAGATCTTGGAGATGAGGATCGGCATCCGGTTCTCGCGGCCGCCCTTGATGCTGATGCCCAGGCCGCCCGCCTCCTGCTTCACCACCTGCACCCGGGGCACGGGAGGCGACGCGCCCGCCTCACCCGCGGGGCTCCTAAGTGGCGTCGGCGGGCTCGGGGGCTCCCGGGCAGTGATTCGCCCGCACCGCCGCAGTTCGGGAGGCCGTTGAAGGCGGCTGCCGCGGGTCCCAGAGCTGGCTCCAGCTCGGCCGCGGCGGTGTCGCCCGTCAGGCTCAGGCTCTCCCCGCTCAGCTCGGCCACCACTCGGACCCAGCGCTCCCTCAGGAGCAGCTCCACCAGCCCCGCTTTGGTGGCCCGCGTCCACACCGCCATGGCCGGCCCCGCTCCAGCCGCCGCAGCTATCCTCATTCCCTAATTTTGTATTTTTGCTGTCACATGCTTTCAGATAGTAATTTCTAGTTAACACTGTCTCTATCAATCAAAAGTGTTCAGTTCTAATATTCAGTCTTCAGTACTCTTAGAAAAATCACATACAATCAGAATGAACTTTATTTCCTGTAACTTTGCTGTCTCATTTCTTGTCCTTGGTGTTAGTTCTTTCTCTCCTTTCCCTGTAATCTTAGACAGTAACTATGATACAGCCTTGTTGGTCTCCATCTTGATTGTGCCTTACTGTAATTTGGGATTAGCATTCCAGATCTCTTATATAATTGATGTGTGCTGGCATTTGTTTTCAATAGAACTGGATTATTTTCCTGTATTTTTCCACCATGTCTTTTTCTTGGTTTTTACTTTTGTTTTACTGGAGCAAATCTTCAAGTAACCTTCTTGGAGAAGTACATAAGAGAAAGTTTCTGAAAGTCGGAAAATAGCTATATTTTACCATCACACTTTCTTGCCAAATGACTAAGCCTGAAATTTTTCTCAGAGCTTCAAATGCATTGTTTCATTGTCTCTCAGATCCCTTATTGTTGGTGAGATGTCTAATGTCAATCTGGTTCGTTTTAACATTATGAATCATAAATATGGTTGTGTTCCTTACATCCTAACTATAAAGTTTAAAAAAAAAATCCTTGTGTTCTGAAATTTCAGATATAAATTTTTTCAGCATCCTGGGAACCCAATGGCCCTAAAGAATTCTGGTGCTTTAGTATTGAAAATTTTTCTTGTATATGTCCATTGCTAACTTCTTCCCACTCCAATTCCCTCTCTTCTTTATTTCCCAGAATATTAGGTCAATGTCATGCTTCTGGGATTGAACCTCTATGTTCAACTTTTTAAAATTTTTCTCGTTTGTCTTTTTTCTCTTGTTCTGATTATCTTAGTTTCATCTTCATAACTGTCTACTGAATTTTTGCAATTGCATCTTCAAGACAAAATATCTTATTTTGTTCTCCATTGTTCTTTTGTACTTTCCTAGTCTTATTTTTGGATGTAATATCCTCTCAAATTTTCAAGCTAATTTCATGACAACTAGGTTCTTCTAACATTCTCCTTTTTTCTGAATTATCTGTTTCTTCTAAAGTGAATGTTCTTGTTTTAATTATTTTGTGCTGCTGGTTTTATTTATGTTTTTTATTATCTTTGGCTGTCTTCTTATAAAGAAGAATAGTGGACTAGGGTGATTTTCTAGGATATAAATTATGAGTCCTCTCTCTTGTTGTTTATCTTTTATTTCATGGTGAGGTCTTTCAAACAAAAATGGATGGACCTTGTCTACTGGCAGGCTTCATATTAGGGAGGGCAATAAAGGAGAATGAATTTAGGCTGAAGTGGGGACAAAGCCTCCAAATGCAGTGATGAGGGCTTTATTTCCAGAAGACCTAATTTTATACCAGCAGTTCTTGATCTCTTTGGAGAAGAGGATTTAGATTTGTTTTGTTGTTACTCTTTTGTCTTTTCAAGTGTTAGGCTGCCTAGAAATGCATGGGCTCCACCTGTACTCTTAAACGAGTTTTGATGTAACTATGTAAAAATAGTTATTTTTTGGCTTCTGGAGGGAACAATGTTTAGACACCTTTTAAGTGCACTTAAAAACATTAAGAAGTAAAAATAAACATTTCAAAGAGCTAAAAATAAATTTTGTCACAGGTACTGTCACTAATTTACTGATTATTGATCACAGGAATCCATCTTGAGCCAGAGGAACAGCAGCACATGGTAAAACACAAACAGTCCAAGGTCTACAAAAAAGCCTTCAGAACATCCACCTACAGACTGAATAACACATGTTATAGTTAGGAGCGTATTTGGGGCTTTGCTAGTTACAAAACTCCATTGAGTTTTAATAAATACACTTTATACTCAAAGCCACTGGAATAAACCATGTAATGAAAAGATTGTCTTGAACTGAATGTAATTTATTCATATTGTTTGGAACAGGGAGCTATTGAACTTAATTATACTTGTAGTTTTAAAGGTGTTTTTGGGTATCACTAGATTTCACTCAGAAGGAATAAAAGCAGAAACATACAAAAATTTTAAATTGGTTTCCTGTATAATGTCTATGCATATACACACAAAACTCTGCAAATGTGTTATTTTTACTTTTATTTTTATTTTTTGAGACACAGTCTCATTCTGTCCACCCAGGCTGGAATGTGGTCGTGTGATCACTGCTCACTGCAGCCTCATCCTCCCAGGCTCAGGCAATCCTCACATCTCAACCTTCCAAGTAGCTGAGACCACAAGTGTGTGCCACCACGCCCAGCAAATATTTGTATTTCTTTGTAGAGACAGGGTGTTGCCATGTTGCCCACGTTAGTCTCGAACTCCTGGGCTCAAGTGATCTGCCCACCTCAGCTTTGCAAAATACTGGGATTACAGGTGTGGGCCACTGTGCCTGGCCAAATGTGTTATTTTTAATATAAATCCACTGTTTATTTTAGGATTCCTCACCCCCTGAATTTAATGTGATTCATTTACCTTAGGCAATGACTTATTTGTATTCACTGATAGGCTGCACAGCGGAAAAGTCTTCAGAGTGACTAATCGACTATATCCATCTGTCTACCCTAGTATAATACATGTCTCCTAGACATTTTTCTCTATCCTTACAAGTAAAACAGAGGTACAATCGTCTGACTACCCTTTCACTCTTTAATTGATCAAATGAGTAACTTTCTCTTCGTGGAAGCATTAATGAAGGAAATTCAAACTGAATTCATGGTGTCCAACAAACAATCCATCTTTTTAAATTGATATATAATTCACATATCATAAAATTTGCCCCTTTGAAGGATACAATTCAGTGGTTACGCTGTGCAATCATCACCATTATCTAATTCCAGAATGTTTCCATTACCCCCAAAAGTAACTCCCATATCTATTAGCAGTCACCTCCTAATCTCCTCTCCCACTCCCCAGACCTTCCCATCCCTGTCAGCCATCTACTCTGTCTCTATTGACTTGCCTAGTCTGGAAAATTCATCTCAGTGGAATCATATCATATGTGGTCTTTTTTGATCAGCTTTTTATTTCACTTAAAGTTTTCAAGGTCCATCCATGTCGTGGCAGGTATCAGCACCACATTCCTTTTTATTGGCATACAATATTTCATTATATGGATATACTACCTTTTATTTATCTATTCATTTGTTGACAGACACTGGGGTTTTTTCCATCTTTTGGTTACTATGAATGATGTTGCTTTAAACATTTGTGCACAAGTTTTTGTGTGGACATGTTTTTAAAATTTTTCTCAGGTATATGCCACCTAGGAATTAAATTGCTGGGCCATGTGGTAAATCTATGTTTAACTTTGAGAAATATTTTTAAAGCACATTTAAAACTTTTTACTATATATACTGAGTGGAATAATTTTTTGAGTAGCATTACCAAAGAGAAAAACAAAGTTCCAAACATAAATAAATCTCATTGTGACAGAACTTTGTAAAAGATGCTGTTTACTTTGTTTTTTTTTTTTTTTTTTTTTTTTCAGTCTGAACAACAGAATTATGACTGTGCTACGTAACTATAGGTAATAATACCAGAAAGGCATAGGGCTTTATAAGGGAAAAAGTCAGTAGAAAATGCTTAAATCCTTACTTAAAATAAGAATCTGAATATATTACTTTGAAATACCTAGGATTACGCTTAGTATTCACATAAGCTTATTTATCACAAAGTATATACAATGAAGTCTCATAGTCAACTTTCAATTCTTCCTCACAAAATATGTAGTACTTATTCTAGAATAACTGCAAGCAGTCTATCCTTGTCTGAATTTTTTTTCTTCTAGGTTCTGCTGATAATTCTCAGTATTTTATGTCTTTCTTGTCCTGAGCCATGTTTCATTGACAAATAACATTTCCGGAGACTTTATTCTGTGTCTTTCACTTGCTTAGATTTCCCTTTAAATATCAGAAGTTTCTAGGAGGATTCTTTTTCTCATTAGGCCTACAAAATTCTTGCTTACATAAGAAAGGCTGTTCACACTGTTAACATGGCGCTGGAGCTGTGTAAATTCCTTTTTGTTGAGCGTTTTTCTTTCAGCTGGTCTCAGTCTTGGCCATTCTGTGATGAAATGCTGTTTTAGCCTCTTGGTGAGAAGAATGACATACAGAATGCGAGCCCAGCCGTAAACATCCTTCACAGTACTGAAATACAAGTACTTTCTGGGTAACATCACATACCCTCCCTGGCTGTGAAAGCTCAGAGATAAGAGTTTCTAGCTGATCATTTTGCAATGGATTTTCCTTCCTTAAAAGGAGAAAAAAAAGACTATTTTTTCTAAGGAATCAAAATTTACAGTTTGTTTTTAAAAAAAAAAAAATCAGTGCAGAGAAAAAAATTTAAATACTTTTGGAATTGAATGTTTCCCAGTCATTTTTTAAAATGTTGTGTTCACCTTTTTTCTTCTTTAACTACCACTGCTCATGTAATTTTTTTCTTTCATGAGGCATCAATATTCCTTGAAGACAGTGTCTCTGATGAGTGGCTGGAATCAGATAAAGAAGAAACTTCTCCTGTCCTGAAGGAGGTGTGTGTGCTGGGGATGAGAAAGGAGTTTTCCTTGCTTGCTATACCCTGAAGACTGTCCCCTTGCCAAGTATACTTTCCTTGTCTAAGATAAATCGTAACTGCAAAATGGAAGGAGCATTTGCAGACTTACTGTGGATGACGTTGCTGCTGCTATTCTGTGGTGTCAATATAACAACACAGACTTTACAAAACATCATTTTTTACTCTACTTTTTTGTCCCCGTAGACTTTACAAAATATCATTTTTTTGCTTTGCTTTTTTGCCCCCGTTATCAAACCAAGGGTAAAGGAGTCATTTACTTTGGTGACACCTACAGGCACATTCAGATAAAAACATTCTCAACTCTCCTTTGTAACCAAAACACTCTCATTGATCCAGTCAGGAATCCCTGTGTGAATTCCGAATGGGGGTTAGTGGACATCATCTCAGATTCATTTTAGTCTTAAAATACATCAGTTTGTCTCCAAAAGTAATCTTCAAATGTTTAGTAATGTTCATTTGGCTATTTGGGTTTGATACTGAACTACAACAATGTAAATGTCTTCAGCTGGCCTATGCCTCATTCCACTAGCATAAATGTTGCCTTTTACAGGTCATGACTGGATGAGCAGAGACTGCTGAAGTATCTGTCACTGAAGTCTCTCACATACACACCACCCCCCTAACCCGGCTACCATCATACTTCCTGAGCTACAGAAGTTGGACCTGTTCCAAGATGTAACAATTAGATAAAATGATAAACTCCTCAAAAGTGGCCTAGATTCCCAGAGTTGGAAGACTATAGAAGACCACTGGGGTTGAGCAACCTTGAAAGAAGTTCACTCAGACAAGCTGTTATCACATCTGAGTGATCCTAGTGCAAGTAAAACCGTGGGGTGGCAGGTACAACTACAACAGGCAAAAAGAGAAGGAAATGGGTTCACCAGAAAGTGCAACTTCTGCAGCAAGGAGTTGACCAGGAAACCCATGATAGCGCCCTATTAAAGAAAGAGCCTGCCATGACAGAGAGCCCATGACATCCAAGTAAGCTCTACAAACAGTGCCAGCTAAGTACATGAGACTCTTTTTGCCTTCTAACTCTTAATCCTCTGTCCCATCTAGCCCTGAAAGATCCAGAGGCACATCACCACCATGCCATCTTTCACGTCGGAAGGATACAGAACAAGAAAGAGAGGAGGGACTCACCACACCTCTTGCCCAACCTTCTAGGTCATGCCCAAAAGAAAGGGAAAAGCTTTAAATTGGATATCAGAAGTTTAGTTTTGACCAGACTGAGCTTTTAATACCTGAAAAAAATGAAACTGAAAGTGACCATAAAATATCATGGGGAAAAAGGAAGGAATATCTAACAGAGTAGGCGAAAAATTATGTTCTAATTTTATACTGCTGAGTCTAGACCATTAGGTTGTTGATCCAGTTGGGATTTTACTTTCTAATGTCTTTTCAATGAACAAGGCACGTAATACTAGGGATTGCTCGAGTGAAAAAAATATTGGGCAACGGTGGTGGGGGGGATATTTTTGTCAATGTTCAAAATTCAGGAAAATATCACAAAGGGTATATGGATATTAAAGTCTATTTATTTTGCTTATTTATAGCTTCAAATTTACATAATCTCCATTTAAAATTTTCTTCTACATCATGTAGAATTTTGCCTCTGTTCAATGAGAAAAGAAGGGCAAACTGCAGGGATATCTCTTATAGACTCTTATTTTGCCCCTTCAACCAGACTTTTGATCCTCCAACTCCTCCTTGCTCAGAAGCGAAGTTTTCAATGTTTGACCTCAGTACAATTTAGTATCAGTAGTCTTAAGCATCTGCTTCTGTGAAGGCTAATTTATCTTTGCTCAAGACCTCATGAGTTTCTTATCCCTGACCCCCATGAGGAAGTTCCCATGGTCAGAATGCACTACTGTGTCTCCAAATGGCTTTCCTAGGAGACTGTCTTGCTGGCTGATTTACACTGATCAGACATGAGGATTCTGAAACTTCACAAATATTTATCAAAAGGATTTACAGATGCTTAGTTTTTATAGCTGCCTGTTGATGCAACTGCCACATCAGCTGCCTAAAAAATAAAATGGGTTACTCATCAGACAGGGACATAAATGATAAAACACAAAAGGCCCATGAAAAAATTACACAACCTCTTGTGGACCATGGCACAATTAAGGCAAGGGTCCAAGAAAAGGTTTCTGGAATTGTTTTCTGATCCCTGGCAGGGTGAATTATGTTGTTCAGGTACGAGTCATGAACATAAGAACGGGTAGGGAGTGCTTTCAAGAACTGATTTCCTGATAGGAAGGACCAGGAAGTGGTGATACATGTTGCACAAATATCCACTTCCTTGTTCTTTGCCACACACAAGACCTGGCCACACTCCTGAGTCACCCGCAGCTACTGCTTTCTTGTTCGCCTGTCTCCCATCTTTCCAGCTTCTTCCACTATGACTCATGCAACCCTCCAGATTCAAAGGCACGGCGGACAGGGCAGAGAGGGATTTTTGTGTGTCCTTTTCTCTCTCCTGCATCCCTCTGAGCACATCATTGCCTTATATATATCACCCTGGCTTTCCTGTCACAAGACAGGAAAGCCAGGGCCCATCCAGTGCCCACTGGAGGTGGCTGAATATACTTTGAGCACAATTCTGGCCTGGCTGGAAGGTGAAGGGTTAACAACATGAATAAACAAATCTGTCCATTCCTGAGCATGTCCTTCTCCCATCCTCCCACTCTGTCCTTTACCCCATCCCAAGGGTCTTCTTAAAAAGTACTTCCAGGGAAAAATCACTACCAACATCTCTAAACTAACTAAACTCATCAAGAGGGTCACCTTCACACATGTTACTGTCTAAGCAACTATCGTGCCTTGGGTAACATGAGCTTAAAGGGAGGAGCAATATAGCGTCTTAGGGGTAAAATCATTAAAAGAAAAAAAAAGTTGTGTTACTTCATTTTCTGTTGCTTAAAATATGAAAAACTTGGTAATTTATACAGAAAATGAATTTATTTCTCAGTTATTTCCTAGCTGAAAAATCCAGGTCAAGGGGCCATATCCTGTGAGAACCTTCTTGCTGGTGTGCATTTTCTGAGGAATCCCAAGGCCACACAGGTTATCACATGGTGAGGGGGCCGAGTGTGCTATCTCAGGTCTCTTTTACTCTGATGAAGCCACCAGTTCCATTCCCATGATAACCCATTAAAATCCACTAACTATTAATCCACTAACCCATTCAGGAGGGCCAAGACTTCACGATCCAATTACCTCCCAAAGGTCTTATCTCTCAATTGGAGGTGAGGTTATCACCATTACATTGGAGATTAAATTTCAGCATGAGTTTTGGAAAGGGAAACTATTCAAACCATAAGAGGTGTTTATTGGAAAAAGGAGAATTATTAAACCAAAAATAAAATTTGAGAGTAAGCATATTAAACGTTCTCATACAGCAGATACTAGAAACAAAAACAAGAGGAAAATCATTAAGATAAACAGGTGAAGATGTTGCTATGAAAAACCAAAGATTGAACAGAATAATAGATTGCCTATCATTACATACAGCTGAAGAACTTGAAGATTAAGTGGAGGAAGAAGCTCACCTTCTCAAAGGTGCCTACAGTATATTCCCCAAAGTACTGCTTAATCCATCTGAAATAATTTTCTGTTCATTACAATCCAATACAATCTCTTCTTTCCAGGAAATCATTTGTTTATTCTTTTTATTCAAATCATAGTCAAACTACCTTCACCTCGAATTCACATTATTAAACCAGAAATATAATATACCAGGACCTAGCATCTGCATTCAGACAGAATATTACCTCACAGATTTTAGATCTTCAGTGGGTTGATGGTGGATGCCTGACTACATTTGTGTACTATTCTGGTGACTATCTCTAATCCAAGATGGTTTTGTCTCCAAAGCTAGTAACATTTTCATTTCTAGGACTTGAAATCACCACTGGTCAACACCCTCTATCTTTCCCACAACCTCCCCCCAAACCACAGAAAATGCCAGACACATTGCTAAATGAATAAAATATAAGTCCTTTTTCATCTAATACTGTTATATGGAATGAGGTTTAACGTGTTTAAGGAAACATCTTTGCTAGTGTTAAAGGCTCATTCCTCAAAAATGAAACACAATGGACAGTTTTAAGAGTTTGAAATATTCATTTTTAAAAGCATCAGGCACATAAATCAATTTGAACATGTTTCAAGTTACATACTCTTTCGGTCTGGAGGGAAATAACTTGTAGCAGGACTATGTCCAAGTCCTACATATAGCCTCAATACTGGTTTCAAACGCCTTAACAGGCAGGGCCCCACAACCTCAGCCCCACCACCCAGGTACTACAGGGGGCACGAGTAGCTGTTGGAATTACAATATATTTTTCCTGAAACTACAGAATTTCAAGTTATGCCTTTAAAATTGTGGCATCAGACACAATACATACCACAAATTCTCAAATAAAAAATGTCATATTCGTTTCATTCACAGAAGTTTATGAAACACTTACATGGGCCAGGCGCATTTGACATAGGAAACATGCCCATAGTCATTAAAATAATTTATTTGGGCGAAAGATTTTAAAGAAGGAAAATCTCATACTTTAGTTGTTTTAAAATCACAAATAAGACAGCATTGGCTTTCAATGCAGTTAATTTTAGTACCTAATTCGCAGATAATGATAGCACCTTAAACATGGAAATGTTTTTCTCCAGAAGAAACTCTGAAATGACTGGAAAAGTACTGAAATACATATCTTGTGTAAGCAATTAATAGGAAATGTTACAAATCAGGATCAGATTTGTGCTGTCCTTCTGCTTTTTACAGTAAAATATCATTTATAATCCATGTATAAAATGCTGCTTTTGCTATGTACAGACAAGTGGATAGAAGAAACTACTCAGTCATGTGGTGTTTCTAATCCTTGAGAATTAGCCTACCTGAGATGTAAGCTGTTGCCCAAGAAATGGCGTTTTCTATCTGAGTCTGACAAATTATTAATAGTTGCTTGCTCCTAAAAAAGATTCAGTGTTTTTAGAATAATATGAAAGAATTCAAAATCTGCACAATATTTATAATGCCCAGGATTAAATCCAAGATTACTCAACATACAAAAAAACAGAAAAATGTGACCTCTTTACAAGACAAAAAGTCTGACAATGCAAGTGAATCACAAAATGACTCAGATTAGGGAATTTATGGAAAGAAATTTCACATAAATTATTATGCTATGTTCAATGACATAAAGAAAGATATGCTTACTATGAGTAAAACAACAGGAAATTATAGAAAACTAGATATAGAAATTAAGCAAATTGAAATTCATTTTACTTGAAAGTACATATAAGAATTATTTTTTTAAAAAATCTAGATTTCAGTAGTAATTAGTACATCTAGCACTTGATCTTGGTTTCTAATGCTATTTTGCCATAATTGGAACTATATCTCCTCAGGGAAATGAATCAAGACTTGGAATATCAAATGTCAGAAGGAAAATCTCTAGGAAAAACAAAAACCAAAACAAAACACCTCAGTACCTCAGTGATAGGGCATCCCAAAGGGACACAGAAGCCAACTTAAAGAGCTACCAGTGGCTAATGCTGGATCAATTTGAGCAACAAAATATATAAAACAGATTAGATTACAGCCCAAAGCATAAATAAATATTTATGAGCTCATAAGGATATAAATAAACAATTAAATCAATAACTATATAGGAGTAAGGAGATAAATCTCACATACAGAATAATCCAAGTAATTCACGTAAACACTCCAGCCTCAAGGAGAGTGAGTACAACTCCCCACTCCTTAGTGTGAGTTGCATATAGTGTCTTCCTTTCAAAGAATACAGTCTGTAAAACGGGAAAAAGAAGAATAACTTCACAATATGAGAAACCTGGCACCTCAACCAGGTGATCAAGGTCAACATAAGTCATCTTAATAGTATATACCCTTGATATGATGTAATGGGAATGATCTTCCTCTCAAAAGTCCATTACCTCAATCTAATTATAAGAAAAACATCGCACAAATTCCAGTGGAGGACATCCTAGAAAATACCTCGCCAATACTCAACAATGTCAATATCAAACAAAAAGGTTCTGATAAACTATCACAGCCAAGATCCTAAGACATAACCTCTAAATGTAGAATGGAATCAAGGATGGCATTCTGGAACAAATAGGAAACTTTGGGCAACAACTAAGAAGATATGCTCAAGTTTGCCTTTTCTGTGACATCTTCCATGACTGTCCCAAGGTAAAGGACCATTTTTCTCTCTGTAGCCAAGAATCCCTCTCATCATATCCTGCAATCAAATCACTTGGTAGAGAGCTGTGGATAAGTTATGCAGCTCTTTGTACTTCAGATGTTTAGCACAGCTCCTTGAGAGAGAGAAAGGTCTTCAATATTCTTGACGATGTTCTATTTTATATCTAGATATTTTTTAAATTAAGGAAACATATAGCCTTGTTAATAGGCTTGATGAAAATGGCTACACAACAGTACTAAAAAGATCTCTCTTCAACTCACCTTTTCTTTGGAAATGCCAAGGCTGTATTTTTCAGACAGGAGCTAATGTTCTAAATTACCTTGCTAGTGTTCCTCATAAATTCATAGTCTGTTTCCTCAAACTTTTAGATTCACAACTCATATATTAGCTTTCTGAAAGTAGATTATTACCTATAAATGAACTGACAAGTCAAAGTTAAGCAGCATTAAACAAAAGTAAGAATAATAGCTAACAGTTTATACATGAAAATGATTACTAGCCCCAGGCCTATGACAAGAATGAATTTATAGAAAACTACAATATTAATGAAATAGAAATCACACAATGAAATAGTTGAACAGTCTTAAGGTAGGTGATATTTATTCATCCATTTTTATGCCATGATGCATCATTTTTCTAGCACTTCTGTATATAGTCATGTCCACTGTACCTAAAACAGAGTCCAGTTATCTAAAATAAGATCACTTTCTAGTCTAACAAAATTAACATATTTGTCAGTCTTAATCTTTGTTCGTTTTCTATTCTATTTTTTTGCATTTTCCCACATTACTAGACAGAATACATATCATTCCTATAGTGAAATTGAAATGACTCTCTACTCTTCTGAGTATTAGAGTGAGAGCACTCTTTCCTGCATTACTCGTATTTGATTGCTATTTCCAAAAGCAAAATTTCTGAACTTCTTTTTAAAATAAAGAAAATATTTGGTCCCCAAATATAGGGCCTTGTTTTTTACAACCATGGCAGAATATAGAAAGGCTCTCCATTTCAGAGACCCCCCAAATAGCAGCTGTGCACATAAGGATTGGTAGTTTCTGAGTTGGTGGGTTTTCCTGCCACTATTACTACGGATTAACAAAGAGAAAGCAGTAGTGATATTACCAGGAAACTCAAATATAACAGGAGAAAATCTAGCCTATGGTTATTCAGAAAACGAGAGGCAGAGAGGAATTTAGGGTAAGAGAAGCCATATAAATCAACTAATTTATAGTTGTAATCTCAGAATCATAATAAATGATCTAATTTATATTCAGCAAAGTCCTGATCCAAAGCGCTAAAAAACTGGGTTGCATAATATGGTTTGAGAAATTTTTAATGGAACAGAATCTGTCCTTTATTAGTGTATTAAGAATAAATCAGTTAAGTTTCAATTTGTTTCACATTAAATTAATGCCCTTTTCTATAACTTGAAAGGGACAGTGAGGTGGGTTAAAATTTTTTATTTCTTAAAAATAGATCCACAAAACAGTTTTTAAGAAGAATGAATTTGGCAAGACAGAAAACTATGAAAATGTTAAGGAAGTTTTCTAAAATGTCTGACTTCACCATAGTTGCTTAAGCTCTGAAATTACCCGGTTCATTAAAAAATTAAGTATTTTTAATGAAAGCCCAATACTAAACAAATAATCTTTTCTTTTTGTCTTTATTCATTTACCTGGCATAAAACTGAAAACAAAAGGAACTTCTTTGATTAATGACCTCTGCTAATCCTTTTAGTAGAACACATGATGATATTTCTTAAATTTTATTTCACTAACAAATTAAGTT
>NW_012115477.1:130593-136415 GCF_000951035.1 Colobus angolensis palliatus
ATAAAATAGGTTAGTTTTACATATGATATAATCTTCTTTTCAATCCTAATGTTTTGGTAATCATTTTTGAAAGCTATTATTGTAACCAAAGTCTTTGCTGTCATCCCTTTTCTGATTTTTATAGCTTCTAGGGAATTCAGGTAAATAATGAAAGTCCAAGGAGGATCAACTTCTGAACTAGAAGGTATAAATCATGATTCTTCAGACCTTCCGATTAAACCAGGGTTATTTCTCTCAGCTGAACCTGTAGGACCCTAGGGAGACTGGAGTTTGTTGAAATGTGGGACTGTATCAGAGTTTGAGGTTTTATTTCTTTATGGATTTCATTTAAAAAATTAATTCTAAACACAAACTTCTTGTAATTCCTTGGTATATTTTGTTTTTATGATATTGCTCATTTTCTTAAAAAGTACAGCTGGGAATGGTGATTCAGACTTAGAAATAGCTAACTGTGGCAATTTCCTTTGTTGTTAGAATGATCATAAAATTTATTTTCTCAAAATGAGATAGTTTTGAGAATAAAATTAGTGTCAATTTTTTTCAGGGTGTGAAAATGTTTTAAGTTTAATTAATTTATTAATTGTAATTATTTATTAGCCAATAAATATATTTAATTTGCTTCGAAAGACCATAAAATATCTATTCAAAATTAAATTACCTCTAAAAAGAATCATGATATCTATTTACTCGTATGCCAGAAATTATGAGTTGATTATCTAAACGACAAAAATTACATACATAAAATTAAGTACTTACGTACTTTAGGCAGTTTCTTGTTTGTTTCTAATACCATGTATATTTTTCAGAAGAAATCATTTAAAAATGTCTTATTTTTAATTTTTAAAATAAAATTACCTATAGTTATTTTCAGAGTTGCATTTTAGGTTTAATGCATTAAAATGCATCAAAATTATTAATACCTTTAATGTAGTTTGCTCCATGACCGAGTATATGTTCAAATGAGAAAATATTATCTTTATAGGTGCTCAGGTGTGATGTACACTCAGAGGGCTTCTGGAGGATATTCTTAATTCTAATCCCTACTAGAAATGCATAAATATTTCAGCCCAAATATTTTTACTAAGATCCTTTTTTGCTAAAATCCCAAATATCATCTTTAACAAGTGTTTTTATAAAACAAAATTTTAAAAAATTGCTTTTCTCTATCATTATTTTGAATGTTTTGCCAGATTTAGATGCCGCAACATGTAAGACCTATTAAATTCATTTAATTCAATGACAGAATATAACTTCAACCAATTAAAAAAGTTATCTAAATCAAAAGTTATTAATATTTCTCACAAGTCAATTTATTCTAAACCACAATTATAACACTGAAACATTTATTTTTTATGCTGTTTGAATGTTAAGTATTGAGTTTATTCCATTCCTACCTTACTCTTGTGGGATTAAATTTTAGTATCTTCCTGTATGCAAATTAGTTTTCAATAACTATATTTCACTATAAGCTATGCGTGTTTTTAGGCTTTTATGTTTCATTTATTGAATACTTTTATTGAGCATTTCTAACTGAATTTGAACTGAATAGAAGCAAAATTCATAAAGCTCATTTAGAAAAAAAACTTCAGTATCATTTTTAGAGTGAATTACAAAGCAATCCTTTGACAACTCAAATATTTCTAAAATCTAATTAATAATAAGCAGCAAAGAAAGGGTTCATACCTCCATGGTTAAGGAGGCTTTTGTTTTTTGTTTGTGTTTAATGTCAGTCTTGATTCAAATTTTTCATAGTTCTGTTACTCTTAATGTGTATGTAAAAACATTTTCAATTTTATCAATGATAGCTTTTGCTTTGATTCATAAAAAATATTAATGCAACTTTTTTGGATGTGATATGAATTATGTGTTAACCAGAACTTGTGAACCTTAAGTTTTTATACTAAGAAAATTATTTTTACTAGGACAACGAAAGTTATTTTCATATGAGCACTACAAAATAAGTTAATCTTTAATGTTTCATTTATTATCTGAATTCACACTAATATCTGATATTTAACATTCAAGGGTGAATTTTCAAAACTAGTCTGGTTTCATAAATTGCATTTAAAAACAATGAATTATTAAGACTAATTTTATATTTGAAGCGTATGATGACATTGGGTTAAAACTAGTATCATTTAACTGTTCATGAAGTTCTACTAATGTAATCAAAATATTATTGCTTATGGCTTTACTTTGCCTAGTTACACAAAGCTACTTGCAGTTATAACTGAGCAAAGTTAATTTTAAATAGTCATTTGATATAGTGAAAATACAGGTGATATGGTTTGGATTTGTGTGCTTGCCCAAATCTCATGGTGAATTGGAGGAGAGGCCTGGTGGGAGGTGACTGAATTACTGGGAGCAGATTTCCTCCATGCTGTTCTCCTGAGAGTGAGTGAGTTCTCACACTAACCATTCCTATACCAAGTCACTTGGCTTTATTAGCAAGTGTCTTTTATAATTTTCTTGAAGTGGATGCCAGTTATTACACCTGGGAAAAATTAGTAAATGAGAAAGAAGTTATTGCTTGTCGTGTTTCAGGTTTAACCACACGAGAGAATTTCACTTCCCTGCACATGTATTTGAAATCCTAAGAAGCAAGATCATGCAAACGCATGGAAGAAAAGAATAGGTCTATTATAACCATTCTGTATTATTTTAACAATTCCTTACTCAGAATGTAAAAGAATTCAGACATATGGTAAATTGAATGGAAGAATGGAACAAGAACATGAACTGGAACTGTCACTGCCAAACTGGAAATGCTGGTTGCCCTATAAATAGCTGTATTGCTGTGTTTCCAATTAGTGACTGAAGCATTACAGAAGCATGCCTGGCTTCTTTCTAACAACCCACAGTGACATAGTGAAAAATTGGAATTATTACACTGCCAGACAGCAAGCAAGGATCAAAACCAGCATGTTGTTTAAAATATGTTATCTCTTTTCATATTTGATATTCTATGTGTGGGTTTGGCCTTATGTGCACATATCAAATTAATAAAATAGCGTGTACCATTTTAACAATAATAAAGTTGAAAAGAACTACAAATATAATCACATGGAGTGTAAAAATCAAAACTCTGATATCTTTATACAATTATCATTTAAATTAGTAAAAGTATGATGGATGTGATATTCTATAAATTGAATTTTTACATTTATAATATCAGATGTGATATGACATTGTGTTTAAAGAAAAAAGGGAGGCCAGTAGAATACACTGAATTATAGGTTTCCAGATAACAGATGTGTCTGTAGCCATGTATCCTTTACATATTGTAATGTATGCTATCTTGTTTTACATATTTTGGGTTTTGCATTTATTACAGTTTAGGTATTGAATTGATTTTTTAAAATTATGTGTTAGTAGATTATATCATTATGTGTGAATTTCATTTTAAGATAGTAAAAAGAGAGTGGCAAAATATTTGTAATATTTTGTAATCAGGGATTTGAAACAAATATGATTAAAAAAATCTCTGCTCTAGCCAAACTGTATTATTTTATTCATCCCTTGACAGTCTTTGCTTCTGTAGCTTTCCATATTTATTTCTTTTTACCTATCATAGTCTCCTTTATCCTCCCCCAACACATTTGCATAGACCATGTTCTATGGCTTCATCAGTCACAATTTAAATCACTTTTATGAAACATATCCCAAGTCATTATTTTCTGGACTTCCAAAGTCTTTTATCTGTATCTTCTTTTTTCACAAATATCTATTAGTAACAAGGATACTAGCTTTTCATGTTATTTCTTTTTAGTTCCGTAAGTTCTTTGATGGTTGAATGAGTCATCTTTATATTTAAATCATATAGCACACACTTTTCTTAGCATGTGACAGAAGCCCAATAATTTTGGTTGAAGAAATAAAGGTAACACTTCAAATACATATTAACTTTGAGTTGTATGAAGAAAGAGAGTACTAAATGAAGAAATATTAGCATGGGTAAAAGCACATCCACAAACAAAGGAGAATTTCTAAGCATTAGAGAGAACCTACATTTTCAGAACTAAAAGAAGACAAGATGAAAATGTGGGTCTGACCCAGGTTGTGGAGGGCCTTATCTGCCAATATAACAAATTCATAAGAACTCTGTAAGTGTGGGAAGTCTTTGGGGATTAGATTACAATACATAAAATGGATAGAAGTTGTGTAAATACAAGTTCAGATGACCAGTTAGTAAGCAATTTTATTAGTTCAAATTAGAACTAATGACCTCAGTCAGGGAGGTTGGCATAAAAAAATAAAAGAGACAACATATGTGAGGGATATCATGTAATGTCAACAAACATTTATGACAAAGCAAGAGGCTTATTTAAAAAATGTCATGAGGTTTATTGCTTCATAATGCAATGACATTTTAAGAGAAATACATGTTAGAGTGGGAAGACTCTTTTATTTTGAAGATGAAATTTCATTATGAGTTTGAGGAAACATCTAGGTAGAGCTGTCCAGTTGGGAAGTAGGTCCCGAAAGTTAGGAAACAGGTTCACCCACATAGAAGTGGTAACTAAAGCTGTGACTATGGGGAGAAGGAAAAAGAATGTGATAGATGAAATAATGCCCTCCTCTGAAAGATATTGGATCCTGATCCTCAGAACCTGTGACTCTGTTGCAAAGAAATTTAAAGTAAAAGATGAAATTACTTCCTAATCTGCTAATTTTAAGATAAAGAGATTATACTGGATTATCTGAGTCAGTGCAATATAATCACGGGGTGTGTAAAAGTGGAAAGGGAAAGCCTAGAGTAGGTCATGGTGACTCAGAATAAGAAGGCTTGGCCTGACTTATCAAGTCTGAAGTTGGAGGAAGGGGACTATAAGCCAAGGAAAGCAGGTGGTCGCTACACTGTGAAAAAAGGTGAGGGAGCGGATTCTCTACAAGTATCTTCATGAAGAACACAGCCCTGCTAACACCTTGACATCCAATGATCCCATTCTAGGTTTCTGGCCTCCAAAGGAGTGAGACAATATATTTTTATTCTTTTAAGCCATGAAGTTTGTGGTAATTTGTCATAGAACCAACAGAAATCTAACAAAGAAAAAGCAACAGTAATGAGAGCTCATCAGAAGCAAATATACAGAGGTTACGAGTGAATAAGATCTGTAAGTGTGTTACAGGATTTGGTAACTAATGGATCAGTAATGACCTGTGAAAAGACAATGGGAAGAGAAAGGCAGTGAGGAGAGAATATTAATTTTGAATACAATTTTCTGGTTTTTAAAAAATATTCCAAGAAACGGGTTAGACTTGAATATTGGCCATATTTCTCAAAACAATCTTTCCAGAAAGATATCCCAACTTTACATACACAACTGACATCCAGGGAAATGTTTTCAGTTGCTCATGACTAGAACTGAAAGGGCTGAGATTTGACCACATATTTGTTTGGTTTCAATACCTATGCTCCTTCTACTATGATTCCTAAACTTCGTGGAAATCAAATTGCAAAGATTTAAAGAGGGAGCAGGTAAAGATATGAGTGGATTGAGTTTAAATCAATGAGTTCAAGGCATCTGTTCTTTAGAAAAAAGACGTGATGATTCCTTAAAATCAGCACTTATCAACCTTGGCCCTATTGACATATTATGCTGGATAAATGTTTTCCGTAGGAGGATGTCCTGTGTGCTGCAGGATGTTCAGCAGCATCCCTGGCCTCTGCTCACTTGATGCAAGTAGCACCTTCTCCAGGTAGGATTGAAACCCCTCAAAATTTCTTCACAAATTGCCAAATGTCCTATGGGAGCTAAAAATCACCTTAGGTTGATAATCGCTGTCTTAAATATACTGTGGAGTTAAGAAAAAGTTTTGTT
>NW_012115477.1:136465-139787 GCF_000951035.1 Colobus angolensis palliatus
AAGTTGTTTAGGGAGACCTGAGTATGCTTACTGATAATAGGAGAAAGAATCATTAGAGAGAAAATGGTTGAAAATCCAATAAAACAAACAAGGTGAGACAGAACATGATCTTCTGGTGCTCAGTATAATGTGTTTCAAGACATAGAGTAGCTGAGCCAGGAAAAAGCTGGTTAAGACTCAGAAGCTGACATTCTGAATGTGAGCATAGAAATGATTCCTGGGCAGTATTTTCAAAATTATATTTTGTGAAGGATATTCCCAAGAGCTTTCCTTGAAAGCAGGGTCTCCACATCAAATTGTTTTGGAAAATACCACTTAATGTAACTCTGGGATGTTTACACTACAGAATAGCATTTCCAAACTTTCTTTATTATGGAAAGTTTCTCCTGTGCAATATCTATTAATATACAAAAGAACATCCACGAAAACATACACAGCACTGGTAAATTTATTTTTATTAATACCAGTTTAGAGAAATAATCATTCACTCATGTATAAGAAAATGAGTAGGACTCTCTTTGCCATTTTTTTTCTACTCCAGAAAGTGTATGAAAGATGCAGTCTTTTCTCTATCAAGGTCCCAAACTCTTTGTTCTCTTATTGTCCCAAATCCTTGTCCACTTAGGATTTAGAATTTTGAAGCATATTTTTTCCTCCCTTCAGTTTACCAACGGACACCCACCCCCAACCATCCCTTCTAAGGCAAAGAAAGGAAGAAATCAGAAATTTATAAGGATTTAAAACAAGTATTTAAAGATAGAATTGGCTAATCAAATTTCAGAAGAAAAAAAATGGATCCTGAATGCTTTGAAAGCTGAAAGAGCCTAGTCTAATTCAATTCACCTTTTTAATAGTAGAAAATTACACTATGTAAACTTGCCTATTTCTTTAAATGTATTACATTCTTTTTTATTTCATTTTATTTCCCTTAGCATCACTGGGACATCATTTTGGAAAACCATTAAACCATCTCAACTGTATTAAGAGAAAAGCAGCCTTGGTTTATGTCTTGTTCATGAATCCAGGAGGACTAGGGAAAATGGGGGCCTCTTAAAGGCCAAAGGCTGTGAGAGGAATTAGAGATGCCAGCCAGTACAGGGAATGAGAACAGCAAATATCAAAGACTCAGACTCATAGTATTGAAGGTGTGAAGCTAACTTTCATTGTTCTTAAAATCCTAAGAAAGCCAAATTTAAAAAAATAGCATGACAATGCTTAAGTTTAAAAAAAGTTTCTCAGCTTAGTCTCCAAAACCAGGAAGAAAGCATTTAATGATTAAAAACAAGTATGAACTGGAAAGATATCAGATTAAAAGGAGGAATCATAATAAGCCGGTTTAAAATATTAAAAGAAAGCTTTAAATGCACCAGTTCAAAACAGCATTTCTAATTGGCCATCCAAATTATTCTTTTAGATTATTTTAGCCAAATAAAAATAAATTTACTGATGGATAACTGAGGTCCACTAACATAAGGTGGAAACAAAGTTTAAGCTAAAAAATAAATCTATATTTCGTTGCAGATAAATGTGAGATTTACCTATAGTAATTTTCTGCTGATGCTAAATTAAAAGCATGAGTTGACATTGTACTAACAGGAATGGTTCGACAGATATTTTCTTGGCTTTAAAATGTTTTGTTCATATGTGCAGAGAAATGCAATGAGGATAAGAATAATCTTCTGTATTGTCTGTACAGTTCATAAGGCCTTTACCATCGTTAGTCACCTTAGACGTGAATATCAGTAGGGCCATTAAATTAAAGCTGGTCTAAAAAGTTTTCAAAGTGCTACTGTTCCCAACCGATGAGATCTTCAGTTTTCTGGATTTTCTGGGTGACGATTATTTTCAGTTCTTTTCTCTGGCGATATATACAAGAAGTTACAGCAGATATATAAAGGGAAGGTCAGAAACCTGCTGTCCAAATTCATCACCACTTGTTTCTGATCCTTTTTAAGTGTAAGTATTTGATAGCCAGTTGTTCTACTACATATTAGTTTTCCACTACTATCAAAAGAAGCCAAACGTAAT
Source organism: Colobus angolensis palliatus (assembly GCF_000951035.1). Classification (NCBI taxonomy): domain Eukaryota; kingdom Metazoa; phylum Chordata; class Mammalia; order Primates; family Cercopithecidae; genus Colobus; species Colobus angolensis. The sequence continues at coordinate 138,494 of NW_012115477.1, forward strand.
TTAAATGCTACGCTCCTTCGACACCGTAAACTGACAGACCTGCTACATGGCTGATTCAGTGTATTGCGTTTGAAACTGATGCATCGATCGGTGTAAGTTACAAGTAGGTCAAAGCCGAAGTTAAAACCCGTCCAACGCCAGCAGTATTCACCGGCTTTGGCAAGCTTTCTACCACACCTCATGCTATTTCCCTTTAGTTCTTCTTTGTCGATTTCTTGAGGCCCTACCTCACTGTCTTGTTCGGCCCGCAGCATAGCAAACCACTGCTGTTTATACACAGAAGACAGCCATTCTGAAGGTACTATAGCATCTTGTTCAATAATTCTTGCAAAAGCCAGGTCACTGATAATATATTGTAATCTTAAATGTCTGAATACTGACACAAATGGTTTTCCTTGTTCCGTTTCAAGAAAGGTCATACCTTCAAAATCTTTTCTCTGTTTGGAAAACCAGACATCTGTTTCTGTCAAAAGCTGTTCTAAAGATCCATTCCAAGAAGGCACAAGTTGAAGAAACATCCACATTTTTAGAGCGGTGTATACATCCATCTCCATTTGCATCACAAATAAGTTAGATGAACCAATGAGCTGTTTCATGACATTTATGCTGAGTTCTTTAAAAAGTTTAACATTCTGGTGAGTCATCAAATTGTTTAGAAGCCATTTAAGGCAGTTTTTCTTTACGGAATCTAATCCACAGGTCCCTGCTGATGTGTAATAGCCACACACAGTTTTCACAGTAATTGTCTCCTTCATCGTCTTACCACACTGCTTTATTAAACCATCCAACTGCAGCATACGAGCTGCTGCCAAAATGGCAACAACTCGACTGGGCTTTATCAACACGTCATCTCGGTACAGTGAACCAAACGCAACCTGCAGCGCTTCTACATCAATGTTCTGGTCAGGAATCTCCAGTTCAATAATATTGACGCTGGATTCTTTCCAAGAACCACTGAACATACTAGAAAAGTAGGCAGATTGACATAAATATATTTTGTGTAATCGCCATTCCTCTCCTAGAGCACAAATCTTAATGTCACTGTTTTCACCATTCAAAAATAATGTTTGATAAATATATTCGGATGTACTCCTTAATTTTTTCCTTGCAGGGGCGTGGAGGAGCGGCTGCTGCTCGTCCCTCTCCTCCTCATCCTCGTCTCTCTCCGAGTCAGGGCGACAGTAGCGGAAGGCCCTGCTGCGCTTGTGACTGCCTGGGCAGTAACAGAAGCCGTAGCCCGCCGCAGGGTCTCCAGGGTCCGGCCTCCCGGCCGAGCCCCCCGCCCTGGCACCCT
>NW_012115477.1:140527-154723 GCF_000951035.1 Colobus angolensis palliatus
ACATATGCAAATATACTCTATTATATAGCATAAGGTTACCAAAACAATCCGCATCTAAATAAATTAATAATAGTAAAGACAACAAAGATGAAGTTATAATAAATAGAACACAGCAAATAAAATCCACAACTGAACCTAAGACTCTGAAGTGCCATTCCTGAAACAGGCTCCAAACAATCAGTACAAATTTTGCATCATCACGAATTTTGCATCATTGCCAAGAATTGTAGTTTCTAGAGCAGCTTGACTTTCCAGTAGGGTATGAACATGCAATACTCAACAAACTCTTACAACTTGTTACATTTCATTCACAGATAATTTATGATTTTTATAATAACTCACTTGATAACTGATTTTTAATAACTAGTAAATTATTTTAACACTCAAAGTTTACAAAACTATTCATTTATATAAACAGAAAGACGATATTTTATAATCTATTGCCAACCCATTGAAATAAAATCAATCCTCATGGAGCTGGGAAAATAATTTGAAACTATTTTATTAAAATATAAAGAGCCTCAGACATTCATCTAGCAGATAGAAGACAAAGCATCAATTCATCCCAGAGCTAAAATCTTCCAGAGTGGCCTTAACATTTGGATCCTGCTTTGGACAATACTAACTATTTTTTATTCTAAGAACTAGCTCATCAAATCTCCTGGCAATTTGAAATGAATCCCTCAGAATTACAATAAAACAGACCTGAAATAAACCCATCAGAAATGCTTTCTTTTATGGAATCCTGTTTGGAGATTTTCAATTAGAAGCCAGGAGGCTAACTAATCATTTTTCGGATCTATGTCATCTTTGCACCTCCCACCCCCAAATATAAATCCGTAGGACTTAAACCGACTCCATCTCCCACTCCCTTCAATAACATTATGTTTCCTGCTAAAGCACCATCCTCATTCTTAACCTGTCATTTTAATTTTAGTGATATATGTAATTTGCAACAAAATTGCCTATTTCCTCCAGCCTTCTTTCACATTCCTGTCTTCAAACTTTGCTTATCTAAGCCAATCATATTCTATGTTAACTTTTTGAGAAATCTTTGATCCTCATCTGTTCACTGGCATGGGTACCTTTTTATACTCTCTTAGAACTGTCTACCATTTTCATACTTAGCAAACTGTATTGTGATTGATTTGGTTGCATTGTAGACTATAAACAGTGAGGTTAATAACTATACTACTATATTCAAAATGAAATTCCTACTTTTAACATATTTTTGATAAGGAGTAGGTGCCATAAATTGTGTTAAATGGATAAATAAACAAATTCAGGAAGAAAGGAAAGAAGAAAGAATAAAAAGAAGAGAGAAAGAAAAAAGGGAGTGAGATGGAACAAAAAAGAAAAGATAGGAATGAAATAAGAAATTCATATACGCACAAATGTGTAGAAGAAACATAATGTGTGTTTAGTAATAATACACCCTTAGTTCTCACTTCATACTGAAAATAATGTAGAGAAAAAGTGCAAACTTCCACAATCAATCACTGAGAACTCATAAGGGATGTGAATAAGGAAAAGAGCAGGTCAGAAATGGGGCTCAAACCATGATTAGAAAGGCAATGGCCTAAGTAAGGTGCATTATAATTACTTAATTAGTTATATTTGAAGCCAAACTTAACGAAAAATAGGCTGACATTTACCCCGTTGCTGCACTATTGTGGTGGTAGTTATATGGAGAGTTCTGAGTCAAAAGAACACGTTTTGGTAATTGCAAAACAGAAACAGCTCAAACAGAAAAAAATCAAAAGTCTCTTTGTAAAGCTCACTGTGGGGTACTGTTACAAGATCTTTGGGGTGTCAGTTTTTTTCCTGGAAACCTCTGTGGCCAGTGGCGCCTTTGCCAGAGTTCTTGTCCTACATCCAGGAAGAATGAGGTATTGAGGTATGCAGACAGATTTATTTAGTGTTAGAACAGCTCAGAGAGACTCCTCTCTGTAGGTAGGTGGTCATGTTGAGTGTTTAGCTCTAGGCAGAAAGGAGGCCCTGGAGAAGGCGACTTCTCTCTGCTGGCAGGTCATCCCATCATCTCCAGCTCTCAGCAAAGAGGAGGCCCTGGAGAGGATGACTCCTCTCCACAGGCAGGTCATTGGACATCTCTGCAGGTCTCTAAGCTCTCAGCAGAGAGAGTAGCTCCTCTCTGCAGTTGATTTCCCTTCATCTCTGCACCCTCTGTTCTGGCTGATCCTGGGCTTTTATGGACCTCAGAGGGGAGGAAGTGCCTGTCAATTGGTTCATGGGGAACCATGGGTGGCCTGGAAGAGGCACCACAAGTCCCCACTCTGGTCAGAAGGACTTGCCTGGCCCCCAGCCTTTAGGCCCTCCCTGGCCTGAAGGTGGGGCCTGACCAGGACACATTCCCTCCCACCCAGGGATCTGTCTGCCTCCCGCTGCCATTCATGGCCCCAGGGCTCGATCCCAACCCCACTCCCAGATCCGAGCTGATGCGGGGAGAGAAGAGAGGCCAGGCACGGGGACGGACGAGCAGACATCGGCGAGCCAGCAGGGAAGGGAGTGGGAGAGGCCTTTTACAATATGTACATACTATATCTCAATGATTGATACAATTTTGGAAAGAGAAGAGAGAAAATAAGGATTTAATTAGTCTGTGGGTTGAGTAACATCCAAGGATTAATACCTCTGCTTGAAGAAAGGAATAATTCTCTAATGACATCATTCATTACAATATGCAGGGTATGAAGAGAGGACACTGCAGTCATTAGCCATGCCTTATGAAATGCAGAGACAAGTGCTTGCCTCATTTGCTCATCCGGTTTTGGCCTTTAAAGATATTCAAAACTGGCTATTTAAGGCATTTAAAATTAAATACTTAGCCTCAACCCCCCTCAGTTGGCTTAAAATCTTAAACTTCTATCTGGCAACTAAAAATATTAAATAAGAAATGTGGCTGGGCGTGATGGCTCACGTCTATAATCCCAGCACCTTGGGGAGGCTGAGGCGGGCAGATCACAAGGTCAAAAGATTGAGACCATCCTGCCCAATGTGGTAAAACCCCTTGTCTACTAAAAATATATAAAGAATTAGCTGGGCATGGTGGCATGTGCCTATAGTCTCAGCTCTTCTGGAGGCTGAGGCAGGAGAATCACTTGAACCTAGGAGGCGGAGGTTGCAGTGAGCCGAGATTGTGCCACTGCACTCCAGCCTGGCAACAGAGCAAGACTTGGTCTCAAAAAAAAAAAAAAAGAAAAGAAAGAAGACCAATCAATTTTTAAAAAGGAAAAATTGTGGAGACAAATTTAAACAACCAACTTAACAAAATAAACAAAACCTAAAGAAATGAAGAGAAATTGAAAGAACAAAAATGAATAAAAATTAAACATATTGCACAGATGTAATAGAGATAATCAAATGCACAAAGGCTGGTTTTTAAAGACTAATAGAAAAATTTTTTAAATCGTGATAATCTCAATAGATACACAAAAAGCATTTGACAAAATCAAGCATTCCTTTACGATTCAGACCCTCAGCAAAATCGGCATAGAAAAGACATACCTTAAGGTAATAAAAGCCATCTATGACAAACCCACAGCCAACATTATACTGAACATGGAAAAGTTGGAAGTATTCCCCGTGAGAACCGGAACAAGACAAGGATGCCCGCTGTCACCACTTCTATTCAACATTGTGCTAGATGTCCTAGCCAGAGCACCCAGACAAGAGAAATAAATAAAGGGCACCCAAATTGGTAAAGAAGAAGTCAAACTGTCACTTTGCTGATCATATGATCGTATACTTAGAAAACCCTAAAGTCTCATTCAAAAAGCTCCTATAACTGGTAAATAAATTCAGCAAAGTTTCAGGATACAAAATTAATGTACAGAAATTAGTAGCTCTGCTATACACAAACAGTGACCAGGCTGAGAATCAAATCGAGAACTTAATCCCTTTTAACAATAGCTGCAAAACATATAAAATATTTAGGAATATACCTAACCAAGGAGGTGAAAGAGGTCTACAAGGAAAACTACAAAACACAGCTGAAAGAAATCATAGATGACAAAAACAAATAGAAACACATCTCATGCTCATGGATGGGTATAATCAATATTGTGAAAAATGACCTTACTACCAAAAGCAATCTACAAATTCAACACAATTCCCATCAAAATACCACCATCATTCTTCACAGAAGTAGAAAAAAAAAAATCCTAAAATTCACAGGGAACCAAAAAAGAGCCCACATAGTCAAAGTAAGACAAAGCAAAAAGAACAAATCTGAAGGCATCACATTACCTGACTTCAAACTATACTATAAGGCTATGGTCACCAAAACAGCATGGTACTGCTATAAAAACAGGCACACAGACCAATGCAACAGAATAGAGAATACAGAAATAATGCCACATCCTTAAAAGGATTTGGCCTTTAAAGATGTTCAAAACTGGCTATTTAAGACTTTTAAAATTAAGCACTTAGCCTCAACTCCCCTTCAGTTGGCTTAAAATCTTAAACTTCTATCTGGCAACTAAAAATATTAAATAAGAAATGTAGTCAGGCATGGTGGCTCAGGTCTATAATTCCAGCACCTTGGGAGTCGGGGAGTGACTGATCTTTGACAAAGCAAAGAAAAACAAAGTGGGGAAAGGACACCCTTTTCAACACATGATGCTGGGATAATTGGAAAGCCACGTGTAGTAGAATAAAACTGGATCCTCATCTCTCACCTTATACCAAAATCAAGTCAAGATGGATCAAAGACTTAAATCTAAGACCTGAAACCATAAAGATTATAGAAGAAAAAATCATTCTAGACATTGGCTTAGGCAAACACTTCATGACCAAGAAGCCAAAAGCAAATGCAGCAAAAACAAAGATAAATAGATGGGACTTAATTAAACTAAAAAGCTTCTACATGGCAAAAGAAATAATAGGCAGAGTAAACAGACAACCCGCGGAGTGGGAGAAAATGCTCACAAACTGTACATACAACAAAGGACTAATAGCCAGAATCTACAAAGAATTCAAACAAATTAACAAGAAAAAAACAAGCAATCCCATCAAAAAGTAGGCTAAGAACATAAACAGGCAATTCTCAAAGGAAGATATACAAATGACCAATAAGCATATGGAAAAATGCTCAACATCACCAAGTACTAGGGAAATGCAAATCAAAACCACAAGGAGATACTACCTCACTCCTGTAAGAATGGCCATAAGTTAAAAGTCAAAAAACAGTAGATGTTGGCGGGGATGTGGTGAAAGGGGAAACATTTTTACACTGTAGGTGGAAATGTAAACTTGTACAATTACTATGAAAAACTGTGATTTAAGATTCCTTGAAGAACTAAAAGTAGATCTACCATTTAATGCAGGAATCCCACTACTAGGTATCTTCTCAGAGGAAAAGTCATTATACAAAAAAGAGACTTGCACACATGTTTATAGCAGCACAATTTGCAATTGCAAAAATGTGAAACCAGCCCAAATGCCCATCAATAATGAGTGGATAAAATGTGGTATATATACACCATGGAATACTACTCAGCCATAAAAGTCATGAAATAATGATTTTGCAGCAACCTGGATGGAATTGGAGACTATTATTCTAGCTTAAGTAAATTCAGAAATGGAAAACCAAACACCATATATTCTCACTCATAATTAGGAGCTAAGCTATGAGGATCCAAAGGCATGAGAATGATACGATGAACTTTGGGGACTCGGTGGGGAAAGGGTGGGAGGAGCGTGAGGGATAAAAGACTACACATTGTGTACAGTGTACACTGCTTGGGTGATGAGTGGACCAAAATCTCAGAAATCACCACTAAAGAACTTATCCATGTAACCAACCACCACCTGTTCCCCAAAAATATACCAAAATAAAAAAAGACGGCCAGGCACCATGGCTCACGCCTGTAGTCTCTGAAATGGGTGAATCACTTGAGATCAGGAGCCGAAGACCAGCCTGACCAACGTGGTGAAACCCCACCTCTACCAGAAATATGAAAAATTAGCTGGGCATGATGGCGGGCGCCTGTAGTCCCAGCTACTCGGGAGGCCTAGGCAGGAGAATTGCTTGAATCTGGGAGGCAGAGGTTGCAGTGAGCCAAGATCACGCCACTGCACTCCAGCCTGGGCGACAGAGCGGAACTCTATCTAACAACAACAACAACAACAAAAACTAAAAATAAATAAATAAATAAAAATAAAGTAATGAGGCTGAGAAACCAAAAAAAAAAAAAAAAAAAAACAACAACAACAACAACAGACTCCAGTAAGATTGAACAAGACAACCAGGGGAAATTCACAAACATTAGAAATGAAACGAGGAACATAATGGCAAAGAATAAAAGGGTAGTCTGAAAAACTTTATATCACTAAATTTGAAAACTTAGCTAAAATGAATAAATTCTTTAATAATTTAATAAAATCAATTCAAGGAGAAATACAAAAAGATACTGAAACACAAAGACCCTGACTTAACTTTCTCAGAAATGCAACTAGCAACTAATTTTCTGGTGACTTATGGATACTACTAGCATCTCTAGAAGAGCTGCTTCAAGCAAACACTACCACCCTCCCAAGAATCTCTGCAGAGTAAAGTGAACCTTGTTGTTTATTGTGCGAGATTAGGCGATGCAATATTTCTGATGACAATTTGAACTCTTTGGAATTAGACTGGCTTCATTTTCTGAAAACAGCAATAGTGATCTACTTTACAGCAGAACACAGAGAAAATCTGTCTGTGTGTGGTCAGTACTTTCTGGTCCATTAAGGAAAAACAGCATACAACACTAAAATATTGTACCTCCCACTTTACAATATTTTAAAAAGGATCTCGGAAAAGATCATATGTAAACATAACTGGTTAAATTTAAGACAGTCAAAAGGATTGGACATTCTGATTTTTTTATTTATTTTATTTTATTTTATTTACTATATCCCACTGCCTGCCTAGCCCCAGAAATACAAGGAACTCAGAGAGAAAAGAAAGGGAGGGAAGAAGGGAGAAAAGATTGACTCGATAAGCTAAGGGAAAGTAAAGTAACAACTATTGCTCTTCAATTTTATTTAATCTTTTATAATACTTGATATTTCACATGCTGGGAAATGTATCATATTCAGTTTGGTTCAATAAATGTGTGTTAAGCACCTACGATCAGGCACCAGGGTAGGCAGTGGGTACAGAGATGAAAAAGGCATGAGACATTCCCGGGAGAGATGTGAGGTTAATGAAAACTGGAAGCATGTGTATTTCCCTCCAGGCAACTAAAAAGGGGCTTTACAGACATCTGAGCACAGATCAAGTGACACTTTCAAAAATATGAACACTGCCTGTAAAAAGTTGAATACCAAAATGAATTTTCTGTCAGTATCAATACAACAAACCTATCCCTGGCTTCTGATGAACAGAAAGAAAAAGGATTTGAAGAGTTACAAAAATATGACTGATTTGAAGAAGAACAGCCTTATCTATATTCACCTGGTCATTTGGTGGGGAGAAATATATGTATATATAATGTGCTACTACAGGAGACTGCCTTTTCTAAAAAGTTGGTTGTTTTGTTGTCAATGTTGTTTGAGTTCAGCTGCACATATTGGATTGGTGACATGACCCTGAGCATAGCAATTCAGGCTCTGACCAAACAGAGTTTTCATGACCGAAATGATGATCAATTACCAAGGACATAGTGAAGAGATGTCCACACTGGACTTGCTGCAGGACGTAACAGGGAATTCTGCAAAGTTGGAGGACTCGATGGTTCTAAGCCTAAATGATAGCTAAAATGTATTGAGCCCTTATTATATTCCAGGTTATATGCTAAACCCTTACAGATATCATTTCCTTTGAATCTGATGGTTTAGATTTTGGCCTGAAAAATGCATATATGTAAACTCAGGTCATACCATTTTGCTTTCTGTTCATCTGCCACGGCAAAGTATAGCATTATTGACATTTAGACCACGTAATTCTTTGTTATGGGGGCTGTCCTGTGCATTGTAGGATGTTTAGCAGTATATCCCCAGCTTCTGTCTAGGAAAAAAAAAAAAAAAAGATTTCAGATGTTACCTAATGTTCTCTGACAGTGAAAATTGTCTCTGGTTGAGAATCACTGTAACAGAGGAGTATTTATTGTCATGAGAAAATGTCCACAATGAGCTAAAAGATGAAAGGAGAAAGCTTCAAAGCACTATGACAAATATGCCTGCCCACTCCCCTCCCGGCTGTCTCCTCTTCTCCTACCTAGCATGTCTTTTATACACACATATGCATAGTAACTTTTTTAAAAAGGATTGAAAGGATATTCACCAAAATGTATTAAAAATTATTTGGGGTGGTAAGATTATAAGTTTGTTTACATTCATTGATATTGTTTAAGTTTGAGTTGAACTTGCATTCCTTTTACAATAAGGAACAAAGACAGTAGTCTTTATAAGCATCACTAAATGGGCCTCCAGCATCTAGAGAGCAGTGTCTACTTCCAAAGCAAAGGATAGTCAATGACTAAGGATTGCAATGTAATTATCGAAATTTTCTAAAAAGAGGACTCCCCTATCCCACAATACTGAGTCCTTGCTGCAGGGATTAAGGAAGGTCGGCATACATGGAGAATGGATTTTCCCTGTTATGCTTGTCCCCCTCACTAAGCCATTGGCCTAGCTGCTCAGGATTGTTTGAAAACTTAGGATTCCAGGTGGAACTAGCCCCTAGTCAATTTGGAGCAACTAAACAGAAAACCAACATTCCTGTGGTACTCTGCTTAACAAATATACTCAACAGGGGTGTTTGTGTGTGAAGAATGCGGAAAGAAAATAAGCAATAGTCACTTAGGAAACATTTGGTTCCGGAAAACACAGGCACCATTCCATTTCCCCACATTTACCAGGCCTCAAATGTACACACACACACACACACACACACACACACACACACGTATTTCCAGAGAAATCTTTAGTTGGTAATAAGACCGCTTGAAGAAGTAGGCCTGAATGAAGGAGGTCCCATTCCTGACTTGGAGGAGACCCTTGGGACTCACAGTTAGAACCTGTAGGATTATGTTACCAATAAGCTTTTCTGTGGCACTTCAAGATGAAGTTCTTTGAGTATTGAGGGGGAGAGAGAATGTGCTGCTAAGGGAAGCAAAAGGGTGCACAAAGCAGTAGCCAAGGACACCATCAAACTTCGCCTGGTTTCCTGTTCTCCACTGCCTGGCCCAAACACTGATATACAGCTAGTTTGTCTGTAAATAAGTCTTCCTCAAAAGGCTCAATAGAAATCAACCACTGTAGCCAGAAATTCTATCTAAATGTAAGTCTTCCAAAACATTTTCCACATATAAAACATTTACTTCAAAATATTCAAGTTTCTACTCAAATCAGCTATAATGAGCTGTGATGATGCCTTCCTGAGTAATCTTCAAAACCCAGGATTCTTAAACGACAGGATTAAATCTCTTCCAGTGCTGTTCTCTAAGGCAAAATGCTTTTGGATTTCTCATTACAGAAAACTATTTTTACTTATAATCCATATAAATGTAAAAATACTTTTTATTATTCATGAGGATGTGTGTTTTAGATTCATGTATTTTTTTGAGAGATGCTAGAGAATATCATAACTACGATATTTCTCTTAGACCTCATAACCTTGAAAATTCCCAAATGATATTCTTAAGGTCAGTCCCTAACAACACACTGGGAAACTTGCTAGGGGAGCGTATGCGTAACTCCTAGTGAAACAGGAAGAAGGATTACCGTGTCTTTGAGTCCACTGACCCAGGATAGATTGTCCTACCTAGGGAGGATGTGTCTTCTGCTGTGTTTTTCAGGAGAGAAAATGCAGAGGGATGAAGGAAGAAAGACTGGTGCTGAAAAGATTCAGGAAAGAGAACAGATGTTTTCACAATACTGTTAGAAGTAAGGCCAAGTGATTATCAGGGGAGCCAACTTATTTGCCTGCTCTTTCTTAAAGTGTCCAATACGGCGATGAACAGAGAGAAAGCTCACCTCATCTGCCAAGAAAGCCAACATTTTTCCCTGCCAAGTTTGAAGAGTAGAATTAAACTCATTAAGGTTTTCTAGATCCCACTTGTATCTCATTCTGATTTTTCTTCCTAGCCTAGATAGTGTGACTTTAAAAAAAAATGAACTGTTTTATTAATTTAATGTGACCTTGACAGCTCTGTGTAGATTGAAAAAAGAGCCTAAAGGAAAGCCTAGTTCTGCTCACTCTAAAGAAAACAGTGATTTTAGGAAAGAAGATGGAATAGTGGGGAAGAGTCAGGCCTCTGGAAGGTTTTACTTTACAGGCTTCTCTGCTCCTTTTTAATTGGGTCTGAGCCTTGTAGCCTCTTGAGAACACTGAGGTAGAAATAGGCAAGGTGCTGAGTGGCTTGGCCATGGCATAAAGGAAGAGAAAAAAAGAAAAGAAAAGAAACACACACACACACACACACACACACACACACACATATACACAAACATACGTACCCATACTAAAATAGTAGCCAAATAAGAAAGCCACATAAATGTCCAAACCATGCAAATCACAAAATGGTTGATCACATGTCACCACTTCAGGGTTTCCATCTACTACCAAAACAAGCATATGTATGAATCCATTGATAACATATCTTTGACCCCCTGCTCTGGTAGAGTGTTACATCTTAAGAAGTATTTTTAGCTGCTATCTTCTTTCCTCTGCTATAACTTGATATTGCATGCTCTCTCACTTACTCGCTCGCTCTCTCTCTCTCCAGCTTTTTCAGAACAAATAAAAAAACTTCAATTCTGTTATTTAAAAGACTTACAGTTTTGGAAGAGTCTCCAAACCTAGCACTAACAATCATTTCTTGGTTCTTACCATCAGAACCATCCTCCCCGCTAAAGTGGCAGTAGCCCTGGCTAGCTTTGCCTATCAGTGCTGTCTCCAGAGAAGTCTGCCTTGATGCGGGCACACCACGTATGTGTGTGTTTCAGCAACAAGAATTCAGTTAATCAGAAAGTTTGAAAAGTTGAATATTCTAGTTAACTTTCTGAGAAACTATTTCAAACCTATAAAGTCATGTTTTTTCAAAACATACTACTTTCTGGCTGCAATTTGAAGATAACTAATTTGCCTAGGTTTCTGTAAGTGGTAAAAATCTAGCAAGAATCTAAATAGATGTCAGGCTTTACAGGGTAAGTGGTATTTAACTACATTGCCTTGCTTCTCTATAAATGGAGATCATCAGTATTTTAAGATTAAATGAGATGTATGCCATGTCCTGGTGCAGGATCTGAAGTCTAGTAGGCACTCAATATATATTAATTTATGTTAACTTAGTTCTTCCTCTGTATTTAACTTTAATTTCTTTTCTACTTTTTCTCTTTAGGGTTAAAGGTAGCTCCATTTACAGACTATGACTCTTATCTGGATGAGATTTGGACTGTCTTCTATCTTATCCTTCATGTGGTTTATTTTTTGTTATGGAATCTTTTAATGTCAGATGTTGCTAGACAATCTTTTCTGGCTTAATTTAGTTCTAGTATAAACAAAAATATATCCAAATATCCACTAATGTCGTTTCCCTTCCAAAATAAATATGTTCTACTTTTTTGTCAAAAGACTTTTATGATGTGGTTCCAGACCTTCACAGGGCTTTGGGTGATCATAAACTTAGTAGTTTAACTATTTCACCATTCATTGTTAATATAAATATGTGGAGAACGAATAATCAGAAGTGATGAAGTACTGCTAAAATAAACCCTCCATATTAATCGGATAGGAAAGCACATGAGTTTCAGATTGTAAGCAGACAAAAAACAGGTGTGATTTCTTTTTGGAATTCATTTTGAATCTATATAGTATGGGGAAAGTATGACCTCTAATTTCCAAGGAAACACTGATATGCCATAATGTGGGCAAAGCATAGTAACAGGTTCCTATAATTATTTAGGTGAATAATCTTGAGGTTTGAAAAATCTACACAACTTTTAAAAGTTAGCAAAGGAAAGCATGAACTGCTTTAAATTACTGTTCACCAAAGGGAAACTGAAATATTCTGGCTTAAAAATTCCAGTTAAAAGTGTTGGCTTTAAATCTTTTAATATTTAATTTTGAAATGTTTTCTAATTTTCTGGTTCCTGATACCTAATTTTATTTATACAGGCTGTGGAATATTGCCAGGATCATTGCTTTTGGTATTTTTTTTTTTTTAAAAAAAGAACATTATTCAAGGGAACAGGATTCAGAACAATTTTCTCTTATCCCAGGCTAATTTCCAGAGTAGCTTTCTGTAAGATTGTACCCTATTTTATAGCCACATTAAAATGTCAGAGGACTCTATGGACTGTTTGATGCTGACAGAGTTACACTTTCAGAAATACCCACTGTGCTGGACAGAAGAGCCACAGCACTGAGAACTACACTGCTTTTGTTATTAACAGGAGTGTAAGAGGGGAATTCAGTGAAAAGGGCTAGCATCCAAGTTCACAGTGGATCTTTTCTTCCATTGAAATTATGGATTATAATCAATGGCTTAGAAGGAACAAGGTTGGTGAATCTCACAGAAGAGTTTTTGAGATACTTTTACTACACAAAAAAGCTTTTGAATGAGGCACTAAGCCTTCAAATGGGATGGCCTCCCTATTTTACTCATTTCCAGTTAATCCTCAAAAATGAACAATGCTTCTAACTGAACAATCACAGTATTTCAACACACCCAAGGCAAACTGGGGAGGAAGAGCTGAATTATGATGAAAGCCTGTACTATTGTGACCTTTCCCATGACCATAATTGATGGATGTGTCCCTGAAACACTTTGCAGAGCTGTTGATATATTTAGAAGTGTGCTTGTGACTCATTATGCTCATAGTATGGCAATAAATGACTATGAAGGACAACTCAGTGCCCAAGGATGTGGTTCTTTCATGTAGAATCATCATCTGTAGAAAATACAGTTGGATCCTTTTTGGAATTGTGCAAGCTGAGCTCAGAGCTCTATAAGCCCAGCTCTATTTTTTTTTTATCAGAATAAATATCAAATAGTTAAGATCAAAATGTTTCAGCATCCATTCTGGTATGAATAAAAGTAAAACGCTACAAATATTTTACTTAAAAGCTTATACTGACTTTGGCTTCTGCTGGGATGTACAAATGAGGAAACAATGTCACTCCTACCCTATCAATCAGAAAAGACTGGCTACACTACAAATCTGAATTTTTCTTGAACCTAGAGGAGTGAAGTTTTAGACTAATTAGATACCTAAGAGAGGTATCTTCAAGAAGAAAGAGAATATGAGCATGGACTTACTAATGAGAGTAGAAGGAAGCCAGGGCTGGCTGCCATACAAGTAGGTAAGACAAGTTCCATTAAAATTTAATACATTCTTAAAGTCTAAGAGTAGGCCACTATGAGAATATAGAACTTCTGGAAATTTCAGACATAAGGGAAATCTGTACCATCTCATTCTTCTCCATGATTATTTAATAATGAAACAGAGCCCCTCTCCCCACTAGAGTGGCAGAAGCTAAATGATAGGAAATAGCAGCCTATCACTGTGGCAGTGACAAGAATAGAGACAAACTATCTCCAAAATATGGGTGCACAGAGAAGGTCTAATGATGAGGCTGGTCCAGTAATATTAATAAAAACCCAGTGGCAGACCCCACCCTGAACACAAAGTAATGATGGAGGAATTTGAAGTCAGAGATACAGGGAATAAACCCATAGTAACAACACAACCCAAATCTGGCTTAACTTTTTCGTAGAATGGCCTAACACTCCACAACGACAGCCTAGCAGAAGATGAGTGTGCCCATTCCAGGCATAAATACTAGTTCTTTGCTCTACTATTCTACACATATCTGGCATTCAGTGAAACATTATGAGGTACACACAAACAAGGACAAAACAACCCACTTACAAGAGAAAAAACAATGAACAAAGTCAGAGATGGCCTGAATAATGAGCCATAACATAGCTAATTTAAAATTAGTATGACATGTTAAAAACTCTAGCCAAAAAAGTGGCCAACATGCATGAACAGATGTTGAATTTCATGAGAGATGTTGAATTTTCTTTCATGAAAAGAGTCTAATGGAAAGGCTAGAAACAAATACAAAGAAACAGAAATGAAGAATGCCCTGAATGGTCACTTAGGTAGACACAGTGCTAAAGGAAAAAAAAAAAAAAAAAATCAGTAAACTTGAAAATAGGTCAATAGATAATACCCACATTGAAA
>NW_012115477.1:156229-166486 GCF_000951035.1 Colobus angolensis palliatus
TGGAAATGAAAAATACTTAATTCAAATTATGTAATAAAAAGAGAAGATAGAGTAGAAAACAAGTAAGACTGTATGTTTTAATCCAACCATAATGGTAATTATACTACAATTATATTGTACTGGTTAATACAAACTAATTATAAAATAAAGATAGATTTAAAAAAGAAAGAAAAAAACAAGATGCAAATGTATTCTGATGACAATAAGCTCATTTTAATTCTAATGACAAAAAAGGTAAAAACAAGTATATGAGGAAAGATATACTATGCAAAAACATTAATCCAAAAAAAGTTGCAGTGACTACATTAATGTCACACAATGAGGATTTTAGAAGAAGGAATATTTTTAGGGAAAAAGTGATATTATATAATGTCAAATGGAACAATGCACAAAGAGGACATAACAATGCAAATGCAGGGATGCCTAATGACAAAGATATGACCAAATGAAAGAGGAGACCTAGAAGCAGAAATGGACAAATCCAACATTACAGTTGGAAACTTAAATACTTTTCTTTTCCTTTTTCTGTAATAAATAGAAAGAGAACCAGTAAGTCTACAGAACCTTAGCAAAACTAGCAACCAACTTCTGTGAGCTCACTGGTATTTACAAAAACCACCTAATAGCACCCATTCTTTTGCACAAGGAACATTCAACAAGACAGGTCTCATTCTGGACCACGAAGCAAATCTCAACCTTTTATCAATCTCAAATCTTTGTATGTAAAGTCATATACACTATGTTCTATGATACTAAAAAACAATTAATCTAGAAATTGATAACAAAAAGATATTAGAAATTCTCACTTATTTGGAAATTAAGCAGCAGAATTATATGTAACTCATGAATGAAAGAGTCAAAAAGGAAATTAGAAAATATTTTTCTTTGAAATAAAGTAAAAATACAATGTAAAAAGATTTATGGAAAGCAGCAAAAGCAGTGAGTAAAGGAAAAGGTATAGCCTTAAATATATTGAAGAGAAGAAAGGACCCTCAAAATATGTACAACTATGTTACACTAATTTTCAAAAAGGATAAAAATCGGAATAAAGGAGAAGAAAGGACTTAAATCAATTATCTAAACTTATCCCATAACAAAAACAAACAAACAAAAAGGAGCAAATTAAACCCAAAACAAGTAGAAGGAAGGAGATAAGAAAGATGAGAAGAGAAAAACCAATAAATATTTTTAAAGAAAAAAATGGAGAAAAAAAATCAATTCAGCCAAAAGCTGGGAAAAACTGATAAACCTCTAAGCAGATTTACAGAAAAAAAGAGAGGGAGAGGAGATACCATTATAAACACCAATATTTCAACAACTCAGAAAGGATGAACACGTTTCTTGAAAAGCGCTAATTACCAAACCTTACTCAAGAAGAAATAAATGTAAACAACTGTCTGTCTCAAAGAAATTGAAATAAACTTTCCAACAAGGAAAATTCCAGGACAAGATGTATTCATAGCAAACTCTACCAGTAACTTAAGGAAGAAATATGAAATATGTACAAAATCTTAAAAAATGAGAAGAGGAGCGAACACTTTCCGACTCATTTTGTGAGACCAGCATTACCGTGATACCAAACCTAGGTGAAAGAATTACAGTGAATAGAAAGCTACAGACCAATATTCTTTATCAATATAGAGGCAAAAATTCTCAATAAAATCTTAGAAAATTGAATCAAGCACTGTATACAAAAGATAACACTTCACAACTAAGTGAACTTAAACTACGAATACAAAGCTGTTCAATATTGGGGGGAAAATCAACATAATTTACTGTATGAACAGTCTTAAAAAGAAAACCACATGAATTATCTTGATAAATGCAGAGAAATCATATAACTCAACATCCGTAATACTAAGAAACTCTGTCAACTAGAAATAAAAGGGAACTTCTTCCCTTTTATTAAAGTTAAATAATTTAAAAAGTAATTTTATTTTTTCTTTAATTTGCATGCCTGTTTATTAAATAAAATTAAAGACAAAGGAATTAGAATAGCCCCAAAAAAATTGAAAAAGAAAAAAGTGAAGCTCATACTGCCTGATTTCAAGACTTTCTATAAAACAGTAATCAAGAAAGTATGGTATTAACATAGAATACAAACATAAATCAATGGAACAGTATTTTACCAAAACAAATATGGTCAATTAGCTTTTTTGCAAAAGGTGCAAAGGAAATATGAGCATGCAGGAATATTTTCAACAGATGGCACTGGAAAAATTGGTTATCAATATGCAAAAATAAAAAATCCTTGACCATTATCTTGTATTATAAACCAAAATTAACATAAAATGGATCATAGACTTAAAGGTAAATCTTTATATAATAGGAGAAAACATTTGTGATCTTAGGTTGGGCAGTGATTTGTTAGATACAAAACCAAAAGCATGTTCCATTTTTTAAAAATTTAGAAATTAGATTTATCAAAATATAAAACTTCTACTCTTCCAAATACACTGTTAAGAAAATAAATACAACCAACTGACCTAAATAAGATATTTCTGAAAGACGTGTCAGAGAATGACATCAACAAGATGGCAGAACAGCCATTGGCCCAATTCTTGTCCCAGAAGTACTAATTTCTCAACCATCTGTGGATAAAAGTTTTAGGAGCTTCAGGATCTAGATGGGGTGTTGTGACACCCTGGTGGAGCCCAAGGCCAGGGAAAGCTGCTTTGACAAGGCAGGCCTGTGCCCTGGGGTAGCAGGCCAACCGCTTGACCCAGCTCCACACCCAGAAGCAGGAACCCATTACCCACCGTCAGCTCCTTTTCACCCAGTCCCAGAGACTGAACCATCCACCCAGTACAGAGGGGTCACACCCACCCATACCCTCCAGTAGTTACAGGCCCACTAATCGTGGACCTGACTGCATACACAAACACAGCTACGTAGCCAACGGAACAGAACAGAGAGCCCAAAAATAATTCCATGCAAGCGTATAAAGTTTCCGCTTATGCAAAATAAGATCTGGAGGATGTTTTTAAAGGCATGTCAGATAAAGAATCTGTATCTAGAAGATGTAAAGAACACTCCAAAAGGTAAGAAGGTAATTTTAAAAGTAGGCCAAAAAACTGAACAGACATTTCACCAAAGAAGATACACAAATGGCAAAATAAGCACATGAAAGAATGTTCAGTATTTAGTCATCAGGAAAATGTCAACTAAAACCATAATCTGATAACACCACCCCACTCACTGATTACAAATTGTAAAAAAAGAAAAAGAAAAAGAAAAAACAGACAACATGGCAAGGATGTGGAACAACTGAAGTTCTCAGGCATCGCGGGTGGTAATGCGAAATGACACAGCCACTTTGAAAAGTTGTTTGGCAGTTTCCTAGGAATGAAGTATGCACTTAACCACACAAATCTAACAAACTTGCTTCATGACTCTTACCCAAGAAAAATGAAAACTTCTGTTCCCACAAAAAACTGAATGTTTACAGTGGCCTTTACTCACAAACACTAAAAACTAGTAAAAGCCCAAATGTCCTTCAGCTGATGAATTCATAAATACACTGTGTTTATCCATACAATGGAATAGATATAATTCAGCAAGAAAAATTTTTAATACAGATGAGAAAAATGAATTTCAACTGTATTGTGACAGAATCCATACTCAAAAGGCCTCATACTGTATGATTCCATTTAATTGTCACTCCAGAAAAGGCAAAATTATAGGAACAAAAGGCAGATCAATAGTGGCCAGGCACTGAAAGTAGGTAAGAGTGATTTGTGGGGACTTTTGGAACTGTTCTAGATTTTGATTTGGTGGGGTACACATTTGTCAAAAAAAGTTTATTTGAAAAAAATAAACTAGAAAGGGTGAATTTTATATATAAATTATACCTTAATAGAACTGACCAAAAAACACATAGGAATAAACTAAATGCCTCTGAGATTTTTTTCAAGTCTAGTGGATCAATATAAATAAACACGGTCTGAGAGATAGAACCTACACTAACAGAACAAATCTCATATAGGCTGTATCCAAAGCGATAATCCAGTCTAATAATGATGATGATCATGAGGCTAAATTTCATAGCCCCCACATTCCCTTCCTACAAAAAAAAAAAAAATGCTCATAAGATCTTTTTATCTCCTAAGACTCCAAGATCAATCCTCAGCACCCACATGGTCATTTCCATATGGCTTTGTCTGTCTCCTGACTTGACCTACTTTCCCAGCCAGCTCTGATCTTTCTTACTCCTCTTTGTTCTCCGGTACTCCCAATCTGTCATCAGCAAAATCCACAGGTAAACATTTGATATAAATGCTCTCTTGACCATCTTGCTGTATCTGAAACCCGAATTCCTTTGAGGACACTGCTTCTCGTATAGTCCCCTCATGGGGTTGCTGTTTTCTCTCTCAAACCTCTATGCCACAAGGCCAGCAGTTGCAGTAGTTGTCTTTCTTGTGCTTAATGCTCCTTCCATATCATTGTTCTTCTCATATCAATAGAAACTTCTAGCAATTTGAAAGTAATCTCTGACATCATAGTACCCAATACCCCTCCCTGTTGTGGTCACCTAATGACATCCATCTCATGGGGCATTTCTTGAAGAGTTTAGCTTGTGGCTCCCTCTGTCCCTTCATCACCAGTGTTTACACAGTTCTTGTGATTTTCATATACCTATAGAAAATCCTTCCCCTATTTCAGCTTTTATGTCTCATGATCGTCACCTCACCTCCAGTAACCTTGATCCTTCTGCCACTCACTCCCCAGTCATACCTGCAACAACCCTTCCACCTTCGCACCATCAGCTGATAGCCTCATTTCCCATTTCACGAAAAACAGAAGCAGTAAGAGAATGTCCTCATTCTCCATCCAGTGGTCTACCCATCTAGCTACATGTTTACTGTGTACTCCACCTTCCCCACTATTCC
Organism: Colobus angolensis palliatus; assembly: GCF_000951035.1. Lineage (NCBI taxonomy): Eukaryota > Metazoa > Chordata > Mammalia > Primates > Cercopithecidae > Colobus > Colobus angolensis. The sequence continues at coordinate 161,119 of NW_012115477.1, forward strand.
TTCAGATGAATATGCTTCCATCTAAGCTCAACACTTCCACTTGTCAACTAGTGCTCAATCTGGCTAGCACAATAAAGGACATCACTCTTGCAGTTGGCTGCTATCACTGCCTGAATAAACCAACAGTCCAGAACCATCCGGACACAATCAACTTTCAATTTTCTCTATGAGGATTACATACTTTATGCACTCTTCCTCTTCATTGAGTCTACCTCCTATTCCATCATCTCCACTCCCCCCTGGCCTGCTAACATGAAACACTTTTAGTGTTTCTTGATTGGGGTAAATTGTACCTGTAGATGTCTATCTGGCGGCAAGCTGCACCTAAGTGCCCACCCCAAAGGCTATATAAAGCAGCAGAGCACAGATTCTTTGGTGAGATCATGATTCAACCCCATTAATAAAGCAAGCACTTACTGATTATCTGACCTTAGACTCTGCACTTCACCCGCCTCTGTGCATCTCAGGTACCTTCATGCTTGTTTGGCTTTAGCCAACTGCTCTGACTTGACACATTGCTGCTGTTTATTCTCAGCTGTACCTCTGGCCAGCTAAGCAGACTATGTTCACTTTTTCAAAATAAATCAAGATGCATTATAGCACATGAAAAGAGATAAAAATTGCAAAAGGAAGCATTTAGCAAAAGAAAAAAGGCATTTATTGATCTCTTTCCAAGAGTCTGCCCATCTAGCCCTGTTTCTCAGTTTTATGAACACTCACACAACCTTGGCAGAAAGCAAAAGTCATGCTCAAGAGTACCTTGCTGCATACTTCCCAACTTTAATTCAGGTACCACAGACCTTAGAAATCTCCCAGCTCAGAGCAGAACAATGCTTCTGCTCAAACCACTTGTCCTCTCACCAACAGTACAGGCCTACTCTACCTCATACACAAAGGATGGGCTGTTTTGCTACAGGTGGTTCTGGTAAATAGGATCAAAATGACTGCTTTATTATCAATCAAACCATATAAAGTTGGGGTCAGGGCAGAGAGAACTGGACACCAGTTCTGGATATAACTGGGTCGTTTAGCAGCATGCCTCTAAAATCCTTTCCCAGGCAACCCATCCCACCCACCTTGGTTCATAAACTGCCTGTGCCACATTTGGTCTCTGGTTTCCCCTCACAAATACTACTTTCCAAACTTACATCTGTTTATTTCTTCTTTACGGCTTCCATGTCCCTTAAATATTTTTCTCATGTCTAAACACTCCAGAAAAAAAATCATTTGCTAAAATTAACTAAGCATATCAATGATTTTAAATATAGGCAGTGTTTTCATTCCTGTGTTATAAATTGGGAATCTCAGGTTCCGGTAATTTCAGCAGCCAAAGATCATACAAGTGAAGGTCAGTGATCAAATATGAATTTGGGGCTCTTATTTGAAACCCCTCTTACTTTCCATTAAACCATGCTGCTGCTAGTAGCGGTGAAGGAAGGACACAAGGCATAACAGTCTGTGAGACCAAAGGCAGTCAGAGACAGTATGGAATTGTGTGTGGCACATAGTAGGTACTCGTGCTAAAAACAACATTCAGTTACTCAATGAATATACAATTGATTCCTAGATTTCATGGGCTTCAAACTCATTCCTACAATCCATAATTTCCTATTTCTCCTCCCTGCTAAGCGGGGCCTGCTGCCATATGGTAACTTTACCACTAACAGTCTAGCTGCTTCTAACTGGGGCCTGCTTTCCCTTGGTTTCAGCACTCAAAGGTCAACTTGACCTTGCAGGGGAAATGAGCAAGGGGCAAGCACCTCTGAGGACACAGCAGACAGCTGCAGTGTGACTTTGACATTGACAAGAAATGAAAGCATCTCCATTTAGAAAACTTTGTGAAAGATTCAGAAAAAGTAAGTCTAAAAATAGCCAACATCTAAAGTTCCCCCAAATAATTAATATTATGTCCCCATAACCTAAAGGATTCTCTTGATTTCAGTGGGCAAAAAACTCCGCTTTTAAATTTGAGAGACTTTTTTTCTTGCAGGAAACTGGGCAACATATTGTCTGATTGGTAACTTCTTTGAAGCCTGCCTTTATTAGAAGGAGTTAGCTGTTAGTCTGCTCTTTCCTCAGATCTCAAATAGTTTAGTTTAAAAAAAAAAAAAACAACATTCTTAGCACTGCTGATTTAAAGTTGTTATCAAAATGCTATGATTGCAGATCATGCACAGTGCATCCATCTGGGCAATTATCTTTTGGTTCTAATGGTTAGAACTGTGGCAGTCTCTGAGGTGTTAGAGTTCAGGTTCAATTTAAAGCATCAATGACGCTCTTCATACTAAACCAGGATCTGCCTCTGTAAGACAGACTCAATTCCCTTCTCTTCTGTTTTTGCAACAACCACAGCCATTACCTCAGCCTCAAATTCAGATCCATTGGTTCAGAAGCCCTAAGGAAGGGCACTGATTTCAGAGAGGAAGCCCAACATGTGCAGGATTTTTTGCCCTGGATCCAGTGATACCTTTGAGAATCAGAAACACTTATTCTTATGCATTTTAATTTACTTTTCAAATGGAGCATTTAAACAAAAGTTGTTTATTGGGTTCAAATTCAGAGCCAAGTTGTACGTCGAGAGAGTCTTAATTTTTCATAACAGGACATGTTTGGCTCTAATGTGTGGGTTACGAGTCAATATATCAAATTTGACTGAAGTATTTGCTCTAAGTAGGGAACAAGCCATTTAGCATTACGAACCCTGAACTTTTTGCGGGAAGGAGGGAAATGGCTTTGATTTCTAAGCTCTCTTATTAAGACGAATCAAAGCTGATGAATTCATCAAAGCTGATGAATAAACTTTCTGGATTGCTTAATACCTTCCAGATATCAGTATCAAGGCCTTGGCAAAGCAGGTGAAAATATTTCCATGAGCAAGAAGCAATTGAGGACTTCCTCTGTGGGATAAATTCTTGGTAATTCCTGTAGGAAACTTTCCTTTATCCTATCTTTTTTTTTTTTGCCTTGCCCGATTCTCAATGTTTTTAAACACACAAAATATGGCTTTCTACTAAAAACTGGTAAATGAAGTTGGAAAAATACACACATATACACACACACACACACACACACACACACACACACGGTAGCCCCTTTATTACAGCCATGCACAGAGCTTCGCTTAAGAGTTGGCAAGATATATAGTGCAGCCACAGAGAGACACCACATTTTCCTTCCTCCCAGCACAACTTGTACAGTGATTAAATGTGATTAAGGTCTCAGGAACTTGGACACAGTCATATCTATTTTGGTACCACTGTCTTGATCCATCCCTACAGCCAGAAGGGAATCACCCTCTTTGTGTAAATGTTTGCTGTGTTGGAAATTCTCAAGCAGAAATTAATAGTATACATGCTTCAGGAGGAGTATTAAATCAAGCATGATAAACAACTCCTAGGCAGTGTTTAGACTGGCCAAAAGTCATCTTAAGAATTGTGCACAATGATAGAATACCACGTTTGGCATCTATACACTAGAACTGTATATAAACAAAAAGCAAAATGGAGATCTGTCAATTAACCAATTAGTCTGATTAATGGGATCTGTCAGCATATGTAGATAATAAATGACTAAAAAGTACCAAGTCTCCACTCATTCTATGTGATGTAGACACAGCTAATGAATCATGAATGTTTAGTGCTCTTTATAGCAGTTACCGAACACACTTGGAACTTGTCTGGAAATTAGTTTTGATCTCTTGTTTGAAGACATATGCCAATATTCTAGACCCCTATGACATCAACTATCACAGACTCCTAGTTATCAAAGAGCTGAAACTAATCAGATAGAATTGGCATGAAAAGAAGTTTCAACAGAAAACAATTCATGTTCAAGGAACCCGTGTCTATGATTTCAGGAGTTCAAAGTTTCAAATATTTTTATAAATACATACATACACAAACATACAAACATACATGTGGAGAGAGAAAGTGAAAAGCAAGAAGACCTTTTCTTCCTTAGTCCAAATCCAATTTAATAATTATCCAGGGTATTCTCAGTAAAAATCAGGTATTTATGCCTCTATATGTATGCCATCAAAATGGAGCCAGCTTACCTGAAGGTCCTCTGAGGCTATCACTTTCCTCTAGTGCTGTCCCATAAACCTGGAGGATATACAATAACAAAGGGGCTAATTCCATGGGACAAAAATCTTATTTTAAATAACTTCTCTATACTGACTTCAAGCCAGATTAAAAAAACTATAGCTTTTTTGGAATTTTATTCCATTTCTGTTGTCTGATGCATAAGTGTTGTTAAATATTTACCAGGAACCTGCCAACAGTCTCTCAACATTTGTTAATCACAGGTAATGCTATTCCATTAACAACTCAATAAACTTTTTAAAAGTTGTACAAGGTAAATTTCACTACCTCAACACTGCTAACCCATCCTTGTAGAATAAATATTTGCTTTGAGTTTCTCTATGCCAAGATTTATGGTATCAAGTGATCTAAATCTCCTTTTGTAAATAAGGTGTGCCCTCAAGAGGGTGAGAGTGCAGATTCTACAGTCTTGTCTGCCTTCTCTCCACAGGTCCTTGAATAAAGGTTTCCATGTCTCCAGATAAACAGACATGGGGCAGTTCTGACCAGGATCCCAGCAGTAGAGGCTTTGGGAAATATTTTCAAGATGGTTCAAGCCTCCCTTCCACAGATTCTCTCACATCTGCCAACCTGAAGTGGGCCGTGTTGGTTCATGTCTACCGGGGCACTAAATGACTGAAGGTCATTTTTTCTATTCTAATTATTGTTGCTTCTTTATAACAATTTTTATGAAAGTCCAGCCTAATTTCTTTCCCAGGACACATGTATCTTCAGACTACACATCTAAATCGAGACTTTCATGATTAATCCTACTCTGAGTCAGCTGGGATCGAGCTCTGATGATGGGTTATCCTACATGGTCATTAACTGCTGTTTGCACAAACACATCACTCAGTGAGACTTCCAGTGGACCTACCTTGTACACAGAGTAGAAAGCTGCTTGTATGGAGTGACTTCTCTGTTCCCTGACCAACCACACACAGAAATAACCTTTCCCACTCACTGATATTGAATTCTCCCAAAGACAGGCCATCCAACCAACAACTCTCATAGTAAAGCACATGGCAAAAATTATAACTGTATTATTATTATTAAAGTCTACTCTTACAGAATACTCAAGGAAATTAAAAAATGACAAAGTCTCATTTATGTATAAATGAGTTATGTCAGGTTCTTCTTGAGAATATATTCTGTTTGAGGGAAGAGGAAGGAAGAGAGGATAAATTATGTTTACTGGAGAATTATCTATCCCAGACTTTGTACTAGGTGCTTTATGAAAATTATCTCTTTAATTTCTGCAACCATGATAAGCCATAGATAACCCT
>NW_012115477.1:166721-216533 GCF_000951035.1 Colobus angolensis palliatus
AAAAGCACATATGCCCACACATTTCCTAAAAGGAAAAAAAAATATTGGTGTGTATGATAAAAATTAGGCCCTCAGCTCCTTGAAAAAGAATTGTTTGAGCCCCTATAAATCTTTACCCAGTTAGTGTTCAAATAAATATTCCTATAAAGATATCTTCAGGGTGAGAAAAGCCATAAACAAACTCAGTTGTCATTTCCAGCATTTAAATCAGGACTAATCACACGGAGCCAGTGTTAGCCCAATCCCCCTCACCTAGTTTCCCTCACTCGTTGCCAATAAGCAGTTTTTAATCTGTTTCAGGAAGGAGTCCGAGGCGCTTTGGAAATAAAAATTAACCTGAAAGTACTTTCTAAGGCATTACCAGAAACCATGTTTTAGATTTCAAGATGACTTGCATTGTTCTAAACTTCCAGGCTGTGCCAATGGCCACAAAGGTAAATGGGGCATTGGGACAACCATGTGAAGGACTAAGTTACAACATGAAGCAAATACACTCTTCCGCATGAGTCACCTGAAAATAAAAAGAGAATAATAGCTGGAAAAGATGATGCTGTCTGACAACAGCATTTCAAATAAGAGACAAAGAACTTGTCTGCATTTGCTTTCAGGTCATGAAATACCACATGAACTGAATGTTTGAGAACCCACTGGCTATGGATCACCCTGATTCGCCAACCCAATTCATCATATTCTCAGGTCTGTGGCATAATCAGTGTTTCTCAGCCTACACTGCATAATAAAATCGCCTGAGGAAATTTTTGGTTTTTTGGTTTTTTTTTTTTAAAAGGAAAAAAAAAAAATTAATGCCTGGACCCCAATACCAAAATTTTGGATTCACTGGTATAGGGTAGAGGCCAGGCATTAGTATTTTTTAAAAAGCTTTCCAGGTAATTCTAACATGAGTCATGGTTGAGTGCCACTGTTAGTTGTATGAATTGGATTTAGAAATCTTATCCCTTAAACCCTTAGGGTTGCCAGAGTTGTCATCATGGCTATGAACCCTGCAAGAATTTGGGTAAGTTACTGGTCCGTGAGACTCTGTTTCCAAATCTCCAAAGTGAAACTCAGAACACCTTTTAGGCACATGCTTTATCATGGAGGCCTGATGATCAGGGTTTCAAAATAAATGTCTGTGAACCTAGATACTTTATATTCTTTCAATCATTTTTGAATCATATGTCTTTAGAATGAACACTGAATGTAAATTGTATGTGAAACTATATTCTACATGTAACAGCATTATTTATTTTGGCTATGTAACTTAGATTATGTCTTCAGGATGCCAAAACAATTGGCTCAAAGGTAGGAAAATATTGTCACCTAATATTTGCCGTGTCTCTATATTCCTAAGTTAGAAAAACAGTAGGTTTTGATTTTATGTTTATTCATTTTATTTTGTTAAAAAAAAGACCAGCTAACCCATATTTAGAGGCTCATACTTCATATCAAGACTCAAGTTGCAAGTCTTGGAAACAAAATAAAACCCCAAACTTAGTGCTTTAGACTTTTTATACTTCCTACCCTGTGTTACTGAGAAATTCATAGTTGTGAGAATGAAGAGTTTAACTTGCATATGTACATATACATGCAAGTATGCTAGCACGATTCCAGAAACAAAATGTTTACTATATATTGATTGTTTTTAAATATGAACTTCAACATCTTGATTGAATGATGAAACCTGGGCATATGAATCAAACTTTGGTATCTGTTCACTATCAAATGCTATAGAATCAAGAAAGTGAGAGCAACATTATTTCCTGTGCAACACACTATACACCTTAAATTTGGTAATGTCTTTTGCTTTCATGAAAGTGTTATGATAATTTCGCTTTACACATTTTGAGGGGTGGCTTATAATTCTTCTGTATTCTGTATCTGTAATCAAATATTTGACAAATCAGTTGAATTTTCCCCCACAAACATAAAAGACACAGAATCAATAAATAAAAATACTAAGATACTTCACAGAGCATGTTTTGACATTTGTAAAGAATTTTAGGCCGGGCGCGGTGGCTCAAGCCTGTAATCCCAGCACTTTGGGAGGCCGAGACGGGCGGATCACAAGGTCAGGAGATCGAGACCATCCTGGCTAACATGGTGAAACCCCGTCTCTACTAAAAAAAATACAAAAAACTAGCCGGGCGAGGTGGCGGGCGCCTGTAGTCCCAGCTACTCGGGAGGCTGAGGCAGGAGAATGGCGTAAGCCTGGGAGGCGGAGCTTGCAGTGAGCTGAGATCCGGCCACTGCACTCCAGAAAAAAAAGAATTTTAGAGTACAAAGTAATTCTCTTTTAGTGAATGCATGGATTAGACTATTATATAGAAGAACACCACTTAGACCATAGTAGAGGAGGATATATCTATGACCCTGAGACTGATGCTGCTAGTTGTTGCCAATATTTACCCTCATACTTCATTCCTTGGGGTAGCAATGTGCCCTGGCACAGGTGATAGATTATGATTAGACTGAGCCAGTCATAATTTTGTTCCTTTATTTCCCAGTCTCCCTTGCAGCTAGATATAGTCACATGGTCCAGTCCTGGCTATGAGAAGTACAGGGAAGTCTCCTGGTAGGCTTCTGTCATTTTGCTTTCCTGACAAAAGGAGACAGGCACAAGAGGTGCAGCCCCTTCCCTCCAGCTTCGTGCTTAATTAGGCATCCTGTAATTAACTGAAGTTTCAGAAGCTATCTTGTGACTATAGGCAGCAATCCTAAGGACAAAAGACAACAAAACAAAGACAGTTGGACTAAAAGATAAAAAGAGTCTGGATCTTTGATGGAAGCATCAGGGAGCTAAATCAATGCCAGCAAACACCTACTCTAGACTTTCTATTATATGAGAAAAATAAACTACATGGGAGAAAATCATAATCCCCACGTCTGAAAGAGATTTTAAAGCATATATTTTCTCAAAAATCACCACAAAGAACTTTCTCATGTAACCAAATACAACCTGTGTCCCAATAACTTATGGAAATATAAAATAAATGAATTTCCTATGGGATCAAAGAAGACCCTGTAGAGCCAAGACAATCCTAAGCAAAAGGAATAAAGCTAGAGGCATCACACTACCTGACTTCAAACTATACAACAAGGCTACAGTAACCAAAGCAGCATTGTACTGGTACCAAAACAGACCTATAGACCAATGAAACTGAACAGACTCCAGAAATAACACCACACATCTACAACTATCTGATCTTTGACAAACCTGACAAAAACAAGCAATGGGGAAAGGCTCTTCTACTCAATAAATGGTGCTGGGAAAACTGGCTAGCCACATGCAGAAAACAGAAACTGGACCATTTCCTTATACCTTATGCAAAAATTAACTCAAGATGGTTTAAAGACTTAAGTGTAAAACCCCAAACCATAAAAACCCTAGAAGAAAGCTTAGTCAATACCATTCAGGACATAGGCATGGGGAAGACTTCATGACTAAAATACTAAAAGCAATTGTAAAGAAAGCTGAAATTGACTAATGGGATCTAATTAAACCAAAGAGCTTCTGCACAGCAAAAGAAACTATCATCAGAGTGAACAGGAAACCTACAAAATAGGAGAAAATGTTTGCCATCTACTCATCAGACAAAAATCCAGAATTTACAAGGAACTTAAACAAATTTACAAGAAAAAAGCAAACAACCCCATCAAAAGGTGGGCAAAGGATGTGAAGACACTTCTCAAAAGACGACATTTATGTGGCCAACAAACACGAAAAAAAGTTCAACACCACCAATCATTAGAGAAATGCAAATCAAAAACCACAGTGAGATACCATCTCATGCCAGTCAGCATGGTGATAATTAAAAAGTCAAGAAACAATAGATGCCGGCAAGATTGTGGAGAAATAGGAATGCTTTTACACTGTTGGTGGGAAGGTAAATTAGTTCAACAATTGTGAAAGACATTATGGCAATTCCTCAAGGATCTAGAACCAGAAATATCATCTGACCCAGCAATCCCATTACTGGGTATACATCCAAAGGAATATAAATCATTCTACTATAAAGACATACACACATATATGTTTATTGCAGCACTATTTGCATAGCAAAGACATGGAACCAACCCAAATGCCCATCAATAATAGACTGGATAAAGAAAATATGATACATATACACCATGAAATACTATGCAGCCATAAACAGGAATGTGATCATGTCCTTTTGCAGGGACATGGATGAAGCTGGAAGCCATCATCCGCAGCAAACTAACACAGGATCGAAAAACCAAGCACTGCATGTTCTCACTCATAGTGGGAGTTGAACAATAAGAAGATGTGGACACAGAGGGGAACAACACACCACCAGGGAATGTTGGAGTGGGGAGGGTGAGGGGAAGGAACTTAGAGGATGGATCAATAGGTGCAGCAAAACACCATGGTACATGTGCACCTATGTAACACACCTGCATGTTGTGTACATGTATCCCAGAATTTAAAGTAAAAGAGAAAAAAAAAAAGAGTTGGAGAGAATTCAGGGTGTATCTTGGCCATGGTTACACAAAGAGTACAAGTAAAATAAAGAAAAACTACTGGAAAAAAGAAAACAATAAAATAAAATAACATTTTTTCTGTGAATGAGAAATAATATTTTATAACAAGTCAATCATTAGGAAAGACATTTCAAGCTCACTTTCACTGTTGCCCTCATCTTTCTTCCAAATTCCTGACACTAAAAACAACTATTTCTACTACCTCGAACTACCTTAGTTATGGCCATACAAACAGATTCTTTCCCTCTCCCTCTCAAATATATGTGAATATATGTGGACATATGCATATTTACATAGCCAAATAATATATATTCAACTTTCTGAATAATTCCATCTACTTGAAACCTACTTTTAAATGTGTAGGAAAGCAATTAATATGAGCAATAGTCTTGACTGCACAAGAGATGCTTCTAATACACTTTATTTCCATGACTAGACCAATGCCTTTGCATATCTTTTAAGAATAATAAACTGACCACATACCCTTTCCAACTTAAGGATTTATGAGTAAGCTTGGTTTCAAATAAACCAAAACAGCGCTACCCACAGAAAGAGCAGAGAGTAAGGATCTCTTAAATGGAGTTTCTTCTTCACCAGTGACTCATCAGAAGCCCAGATTTGAAGAATGCATTTGCCTTCAAATCCTGAAAGCTATTCTAATCCTGACTCCTTGTACAGACCTAGAAATTTATCTAAATTGTTAATGCCCTGGCTACCACATTGACACAATAGTAATTTCCTCCTGTTTATCTCATAAGATGTTGAGGAAGTTACCAAGACATTTTAAAGTACTGTACATATCAGTGCTATTAAAAGATTTGTTTTCATTTAGTACACTCCAGAAATACCCAGTTACCAATTTAAATATAACAAGTAGTCCTCTATCTACACAACAGGGTACTATCAGCCACACAATAAAATAACTAGTTTATTTTGGGGCACATAAAACATCTCATCTTTATATTTCTACTTGGGTGAAACACAAGGTTATTAGCCTTAGTGTTTCTTTTTTAAAAAAATTAAAAGTCATTTAACCAAGTAACAATCTGATGGACACAGAGCCAAGCAGTAAAATTATAAATTTCCTTAAAATAAAGTTCTGGAAAAATATTCTACAGTTTCAACATATTAGTATAATATTTTTAAACTATTCCAAAAAAAGTATCCAGAGTCTTGGTCTGTCCAGTCTGCTCTTAATCCACAAGAAAACAACAAGACTATGGTATATGACAGCTTATCCATTAAAAAAACCAAAAAGATATTTGCATAAAATATTTTAAAAACATCAGTATTCCAGAAAACATACAAATACAAACCATTTTTAAACATATGCTTATGAAAAGTATTACAGTCATGAGCCTTTTCATGGTGCTCAGAAAGATAGGATTTGAGTGGTATGCTCATAACCAATTAATTGGAAAAACAGAAAAGCCAAAGAGATCACTTATAAAAGCAATTTTCTAGTATGTTCTGGGTTGAGAAAGGAAATGTATACTACCTACTTTCTAGGAGTCTATAATTAATATTACTTAATCTACTTTACTATTAATGTCATAAAAAGGCAAAGCATAGTTTTTGAATTGAATTTTCCTCCTCAGAATACCAGCCTTCTTAAAAAGGCCAAAGGTACTGTCACACGTTCTCATTTAACATCCCTATGCAGAGAAGTGGAAAGTGAGAGGAGATGAGGAAAGATGAAGCAAATTAAAAGATTTGATAAAAATATTTTGATAAAAGATAAAAAGTCACAAATCTAATAATCTCAAGAGTTAAAAGCTGGAGTATAGCAAACCACATAATTAAACTACTAAAAATCAATTTTTAAAAACCCTTTAAAATAATCAAAGAAAAAAGGATACATTATATATTAAGGAACAAAGATAAGAATTACACAAAACTTCTGGTCAGAAACATTGAAAGCCAGAAGACAATGGAAAGGATAAACATAAACCTAACCTAGAATTCTACACCTAGCAAAAATCTCTACCAAAAAATAAAGAAGGTGAACAATGACTCGATAAACACAAACAGATGTAATTCATTGCCAGCAGACATGAACTGCAAGAAATATTTAGAGTAGCTTTGTGGAAAGAAGGAAAGTAATTCTAGAGGAAAATTTTGATGTATAATTAAGAATGAAGAACACTGGAAATCATATGTAAACAGGAAAGCTTTTGAAATTTTTGAAAACCCTTTAAAAGATAGTAAGTTGGTTAAATCAAAACTCAAAACACCATATTGTGTGACTTAGAACACATGCAGAAACAAAATACATTGGTGCACAAAGGCTAGCAAAGGGGAAACGAAAGTATTTGTTGTAAAATCCTTATATATGAAACGGTACAATGTTTGAAAATAGACTGTGTTAAATTAAAGATATAATTCTATACCCTAGAACAACCATTAAAAATAGTATACTTGATAAGATGACTGGGCATGGTGGTTCATGCCTGTAATCCCAGCACTTTGGGAGTCCAAGGTGGGTGGATCACCTGAAGTCAGGAGTTCAAGACCCACCTGAACAACATGGCAAAACCGTCTCTACTAAAAAAATACAAAAATTAACCAGGCATGATGATGCATGCCTGTAATCCCAGCTACTTGAGAGGCTGAGGCAGGAGAATCGCTTGAACCCAGGAAGTGGAGTTTGCAGTGAGATGAGACCATACCATCGCACTCCAACCTGGGCATCAGGAGCAAAACTCCATCTCAAATAAAAAAGTGTAACTTATAAGCCAAAAATATAGATAAAATGAAATAAATTATTTAATTCAAAAGATAGGTAAAGAGAAAAGAACAGAGAACAAATGGAACAGAAAAAAATAGCAAGACCTATTTAAACCCACACATATTGATAATCCATTGAATATGAATTGTCTAAACTCTACAATTAAAAAGGCAAAGATGATCAGTTTGGATTAAAATTTTAAAAGCAAGACCCAACTAAATGCTGGATACAACAACCCCACCTTAAATATAAAGAGACTAATAGATAAAACGTAAAAAGATGGTAAAAAATATGCCATGTTATCACTAATCAAAACAAAGTTGGAGTATTTAAATTAGTATCAGATTAAGTAGATTTCAAAGTAAACAATATTACTAAAGTAACATTTTGCTTCAAAGTAAATAAAGCAAAACCTGATACAACTAAGAGGAGTGAAAGACAAATCCATACTTATGGTTGAAAATATCTAAACCCCTCTTCTCAATGATAGAAAAATTGGACCAAAAAAAAGATGAGTATGGATATAAAAGACCTGAATAGCACCAACAAGTTTGCTTAAATGACATTTCTAAAAGACTCTACCAACATTATCAAAATACATGTTCTATTAAAGTCCATAGAGAACATTCACTATGATACACCAGATTCTGGGCTATAAGACAAGTCCCAGTAAAATGAAAAGAACAAAATATATTCTCTGACCACAACTGAATTAAATTAGAAATACACAACAGAAAAACATTTTAAATTCCCATCTGTTTTGTAATTTCCAAGTAATCCAAAGGTCAAAGAAATCAAAGGAAATTGTAAAACATTTTGAATTTAATAAAAATGAAAGCACAACATATCAAAATTTATGACATTCAACTAAAGCAGTGTTTAGAGGAAAATTTGTAGCACTTATAGACAAAAGAAGATTTCAAATCAATGATCTAATCTTCCTTCTATTTTCAGAAACTAAAAAGATGAACAAGTTAAACTCCAAATGGGCAGGATTATGAAAATAATAAAGATCAAAATAGTAAATGGCAAATTAATAAAAAAGCAATAAAACCAAAGGTTGGTTCCTTGAACAGTTCAAACAAGCTGATAAACTCTGTCCTGAAATATCAAAAGACAGAGAAAGGAGGAGATAGAGAAACACAAATAACCATAAACAGGAAAGAGAGGAAATATTACTACATAACCTACAGATGTTAAAATAAGGGAAAGTGATGAACTTTATGTCAATAATTTTGGACACTTGATGAAATATTTAAATCCCTTAAAATATATCTACCAAAGATTACTGAAAAAGAAAAAAGTAATCTGAATAGTCCTGTATTTACTAAGGAAAATAAGTTCATGGTTTCAAAACTTCTCACAAAGAAAAGTCCTAACTCATTTGGCTTCACTTACAAATTCTAGCAAACACTTAATAATGTTATATATACTGCAACTCTTCCAGAAAATAAGAGGGGACATGTCCCCATTCATTCTATGAGAACCTCATTACCCTAATGCCAAAACTAGATAAAGTCATCCAATAAAAAAAGACCAATATTTCTCACAAGAGACAAAATTCCTTAAAAGTTTAGCCAACTGAATCTAACTATACATTAAAAAATTATCACTTTCACACTGGCTTTACTCTGAAACACAAGGTCTTGCATTCATAAATTAATCAATATAGTTAATCAATTCCAGAGCCTACAAAAGAAAATGCCATATAAAAGACCATTTAAATAACATATATAGAAAGTCCCCTCCACAAAGTTCAACAACCAATTGTGATAAAAATTATCTACAAACTAGGAATAGAAGGGGACTCCCTGACACTAAGAAAGGACATCTATGAAAAACCTACTGCTAACATCATACTAAATAGTTATAGATGGAGTGCTTTCCTCCTAAGTTCAGGAACAAGCCCATTTCCATTCTACACTATTGCAGAGGCCCTATCCAGTACAATCATGTAAGAAAAAAAATCAAATATATATGAATTGGGAAAACAAATTATCCTTCTCTTTATTTCCAGAATATATGATAGTCTATGTAGAAAAACCTGTGGAATATACCCCCCAAAAAACCTCTATTATAATTAGTGAGTTTAACAAGTTTGTAAAATGCAGAGTCAACATTTTATAATCTACTGTATTTCTATATGCTAGCAATGAATAATTGGAAATTTAAATTTAAAACAAAGCATTTACAGTAGCACCAGAAATTACCAAGCATTTAGGGATAAACTTAAAATATTTACAAGGTTGGGGGAAGGGGCCAAGATGGCCAATTAGAAGTAGCTTCTGTCTACAGCTCCCACTGAGAAGAATGAAAATGGTGAGCAAATCCTGCTCCATCAACTGAGGTATCCAGGTTCTCTCAGTGGGACTGACTAGGTGGTTGACCCACACAAAGAAAGGAAAAGCAGAGTGGAGCAATGACCTGAGAGCCGCAGTGGATAAAGGGAGCTCCCACATCAAGCCAAGGGAGGTGGTGAGTGACTGTGCTACCCGACCTGGGAAACCACACTTTTTCCATGGATCCGTAAATCCTATGGATCAGGAGATCACCTTGTAAGCCTATGCCACCAGGATCTTGGGTCCCAAACAGAGAGCTGTGCAATCTGCTCGGGTTGCAGCCAGCAGCAGCATGCTAGTCACAGTCTAAGATGACCGTGTTCCTGGGAGGAGGGGTGGCTGTCATGACTGCACCTCCAGTCGGCCGTTTTCCCCCCTGCTGGTGTTGGGGAGACTGGGTGGTTTGGAGTGAGAGGAATTCCCAACAGTGCAGCACAGTGGCTGTGGCAGATTGTGGCCAGGCTGTTTCTTTAAGTGGGACCCAGATTCATCCCTCCTCACCAGACAGGGACTCCCTTCAGAAATTGCAACAACTCCAGCTAGGGGTTTACAAATGGAACTTTGATATCCCTGGGAAGTAGCCCCCACGGGGAGGTGCAGACATGGTCTCACAGTTCAGAAGATCTAGTTTTTCCTGACTGCTGGCAGTCCAGACAAGGGGGATTCCCTCCAACACAGCCAAACCTGCTCAGCCAATGGGCAGCCAGACTGCTTCTTTAAGCAGGTCCCTGATCCTGTGCCTCCTGACTGGGTGAGACCTCCCATAGGGGGTGGCTAGACACCTCATACAAGGGTATTCCAGCTGGCATCACCTTGGTGCCCCTCTGAGACAGAGCTCCCAGAGGGAGGAGCAATCAGCAATCTTTGCTGTTCTGCAGCCTCCACTGATACCTCCAGGTATGGAGGAACTCAAGTAAATTGGGTCTGGAGTGGTCCCCCAATAAACCACAGCAGCCCTGTGGAAGAGGGGCCTGTTTAAAGAAAAACAAACAGAAAGCAACCACAACAACATCAACAAAAAAGACCCTACAAAAACCCCATCCAATGGTCAGCAGCCTCAAAGATTGAAGGAAGATAAATCCACAAAGATGAGAAAGAACATGAAAACACTGAAAACTCAAAAAGCTAGAGTACGTCTTCTCCTCTAAATGATTGCAGTACCTCTCAAACAAGGGCACAGAAATAGGCTGAGACTGAGATGGATAAATCAACAAAAATAAACATCAGAAGGTGGGTAAAAAACTTCACTGAGCTAAAGGGGTATGTTCTAACCCAATGCACAGAAGCTAAGAACCATGATAAAGCATTACAGGACCTGTTACCTAGAATAACCAGTTTAGAGAGGAACATAACCAACCTGATGGAGCTGAAAAACAAAACACAAGAACTTCACAATGCAACCACAAGTATCAATAGGTGAATAGACCAAATGGAAGAAAGAATTTCAGAGATTGAAGACTATCTTGCTGAAACAAGGCAGGCAGCAAGGTTAGAGAAAAAAGAATGAAAAGGAATGAACAAAACCTCTGAGAACTATGAGATTATGTAAAAAGACTGAACCTACAGTGGATTTGGAGTACCTGAAAGAGATGAGAAGACTGAAATCAAGTTGGAAAACATACTTTAGGATGTCATCCAGGAAAACTTTCCCATCTTAGCAAGACAGACCAACATTTAAATTCAGGGAATCCAGAGAACCCAAGTAAGATACTCCATGAGAAGATCAACCCCAAGACACATAATCATCAGGTTCTCCAAGGTCAAAATGGAGGAAAAAATGTTAAAGGCAGCCACAGAGAAGATCAGGTAAGGCCAGGTCACCTACAAAGGGGAAACCATCAAACAGCAGACACCTCAGTGAAAATCCTACAAACCAGAAGAGATTGGGGGCCAATATTCAACATTCTTAATAATTTTGAACCCAGAATTTCATATCCAGCCAAACTAAGCTTCATAAGCAAAGGAGAAATAAGATCCTTTTCAGTCAAGCAAATGCTGAGGGAATTTGTCACCACCAGACCCGCCTTGCAAGAGCTCCTGAAGGAAGCACCAAATATGGAAAAGAAAAACCATTATCAGCCGCTACAAAAACACACTGAAGTTCACCAACCAGTAACACTATGAAGCAACTACATTAACAAGCCTTCAAAATAACCAGTAAGCATCATGATGACAGGATCAAATTCACACAAAACGATATTAACCTTAAATGAAAATGAGCTAAATGCTCTGATTAAAAGACACAGAATGGCAAGCTAGATAAAAAGACAAGACCCATTGGTGTGCTGTATTCAAAAGACCCATCTCACATGCAAAGACACACATAGGCTCAAAATAAAGAGATGGAGGAATATTTATTGAGCAAATGGAAACAGAAAAAGCAGGGGTTACAGTCTTAGTTTCTGACAAAACAGACTTCAAACCAACAAAGATCAAAAATGACAAGGAAGGCGATTACATAATGGTAAAGGGTTCAATTCAACAAGAAGAGCTAACTATCCTAAATATACATGCACCCAACACAGGAGCTTCCATTTCATAAAACAAGTTCTTAGAGATCTACAAAGAGACATAGAATCCTACACAATAATAGTGGGTGACTTTAACATCCCACTGCCAATATTAGATCATCAAGACAAAAAATTAACAAAGATATTCAGGATTGAACTCAGCTCTGGATCAACTAGATATGATAGACATTAACAGAACTCTCTGCCCAAAAACAGAATATACATTCTTCTTGGTGCCACATGGCACTTACTCTAAAATTGATCAAATATTTGGAAGTAAAACACTCCTCAGCAAATGCAAAAGAACTGAAATCATAACAGTCTCTCAGATCTCAGTGCAATCAAATTAGAGCTCAATAAATCCACTCAAACCACACAGCTACATGGAAATTGAACAATCTACTCCTGAATGATTCCTGTGTAAATAATGAAATTAAGGCAGAAATCAAAAAATTCTTTGAAACCAATGAGAACAGAGACAATATACCAGAATCTCTGGGATGCAGGTAAAGCAGTGTTAAGAGGGAAATTTATAGCACTAAATGCCCACATCAAAAAGCTAGAAAGATCTCAAATCAACAACATCCTTACATCACAACTAAAACAACTAGAGAACCAACAGCAAACAAACCCCAAATCTAGAAGAATATAAGAAATAACCAAGATCAGAGTGGAACTGAAAAACCCTTCAAAAAAATCAAAGAATCCAGGAGGTAGATTTTTGAAAAACATTTAAAAAATAGACTGCTAGTTGGCTAGACTAATAAAGAAAAGGGAAGAATCAAATAGACACAATACAAAATGACAAAGGGGATGTTACCACTGGCCCCACAGAAATACAAACTATCAGAGAATACTATAAACACTTCTATGCAAATAAACTAGAAAATCTAGAAGAAATTGATAAATTCCTGGACATATACACTCTCTCAAGACTGAACCAGGAAAAAGTTGAATCCCTGAATAGACCAATAATTAGTTCTGAAATTGAGGCAGTAATAAATAGCCTACCAACCAAAAAAAGCCCAGTACCAGGCAGATTTACAGTTGAATTCAACCAGAGTTACAAAGAGGACCTGGTACCATTTCTTCTGAAACTATTCCAAACAACTAAAAAGGAGGGACTCCTCCCTAACTCATTTTATGAGGCCAGCATCATCCTTGTACCAAAACCTGGCAGAGATATAACAGAAAAATGAAAACTTCAGGCCAAACCACCATGGCATATGTTTTTATACATAATAAACTTGCACATCCTGCAAATGTACCCCAAACTTAAAATTCAATTAAATTAAAAAAAATTTACAAGATTTATACGTGGTAAATATAAAACATTACATAGAGAAAGTAAAGAAGACTTAAAGAAATTAAGAAACATACTGTGTTAATAAATCAAGAGTATTGTGAAGAAGTCATTTTTCCCCAAATAGATCTAACAATCCCAATAAAACAGATCAACACGATCCCAATAAAAACTCCAGAAACTTTTGTAGAAATTGTCAAACTGATTCTCAAATTTCTAAGGAAATGCAAAGGATCTAAAGCACACAAAATACTTTCCAAAAACGAAGAGAGTTATAGGACTTATACAACCTGATTTCAAGACTTTATTATAAAGTTTCGGTAATCAAGATAGTGTGACTTAGAGATTAAGGAAACAGAATACATACATATAGATTAAGGAAACAGAATAGAAAATACATATAGATTAAGGAAACAGAATAGAAAATGAGTAAGCAGACCTATCTATCTTTAAGCAATTCATTTTTGACAAAGGTGCCAGGGAAATTCAATGGAGAAGAGAGAATCTTTTCAACAAGTGGTGCTGGAATCATTACATATCCCTAAGTGAAAAAATCATATACAAAATACACCTCACACTGTATATAAGAATTAACTTAAATGACTCATAAACCTAAAGTTATAACACTTCTAGAAGAAAATAGGGAAAAAAGTTTTTGTCCTTAGGTTAGGCAAAGACTTACTGTAGGGCACAAGAAGCAGGAACAGGAAAAAAAACCCAATAAATTAGAGTTGACAAAAATTTAAATAGTTTGCTGTTCAAAGTCACTGTTTAAAAAATGAAAGGCAAAACACAAGCTGGGAGAAAAATTTTTGGAAAACATGTATTTGTAAAGAGTTATGACAGTTCTGGGATTTTATACTACCAGCAAACTGACAAGTTAGCTCCCCACCCCCCACCAGTTTCATGGATTCTGGCAGAAGACATGAGATTCCTGAGTCACAGACAAAGGACTTTATTACTCACAGTAGTGAGGATGGTGAGAGGTGTGTGTGTGACTGGCCCCGATGGATGCTGCACATGCAGATTTGTCTTGCCACTGAGTAACCCCAAGCTTAATAGCCCAGTCTTATTTAAGGTCTGCAAGAAAATAAGGGAGATACTACCTTTATTATCTTGGACACCAAATACATCTTCTCTTTCCAAAAGGAAAACAATATCTCAATTGTTCAAGGCTTTTTTCCTATACAAACTCCTTTGAAAAGATAGTCTAGAACAATAGTTGTCAATGTCCCTGCTCACAAAATGTGCAGAAATATGAAAGATCCATAAAGAGTTATCTCCAAACAATAAAGAACAGGTGTGCAGAGAATATAAAGAACTCTCAAAACTCAATAACGAGACAAACAAAATAGTTGAATAGACACACTTCAAAAAAAGATGCTGATGGAAAACAGCATATGAAAATGTATTCAGTATCATTAGTTGTTAAATATAAATTAAAACTCCAATGCAATGTCCCAACACACCCTCTAGAATGACTAAAATTTAAAAAGATTGATAATAAGTGCTGTGGAGCAACTGGAAATCTCCAACATTGCTGGTGGGAATGCAAAGTGGTAAAGACACTTTGGAAAACAGTTTGGCATTTTCTTTTAAAGTCAAACTCATCCTTACCATCTAACCCAGAAATTCTACTCATAAGTATTTACCCAAGATAAATAAAAACATATGTCCACACAAACATTTGTATGTTAGCGTTCATAGCAGCTTTATTCATAATTGACAAAACCTGGATGTTGGAAATTCTCTATGTGTCTCCTGTGTTTCTACGTGTCTTGCTAGTAGAGGCCCTGATTGCCTTTGTTTCATACTATCTCTTTAAGCATGTGTATAGAACAATTTCTCTTTTAAAAAGGCAAGTTAAATTAAAAATATATGTAAAACATAAGCATTCAGGAAAATGTCATCAGAATCCAAGAGACTTGCCAGGCAATTTAGCTCAGAGTTCTAGGGTCATCTTCACAATGATTAATTGCTGAAGGAAAAATAATCAGCAATCACTTCCTTCTGTGCAGGTAGATGATTCTTCACAGCCAGAAACTGAATGCTTACACCTAAGACTGGAACTATTTGCAGACTCAACATTGGGAAATAATCTTCACATGGAATTTTCCCCCTGCTTCCACAAGGATCTGCAAGTAATTACAGCAGCACAGAAATGTCTACACTTTTTTCAGAATTGAGAAAGCTTTTTACCATCTATATTTATTCTCCCTTGCGATAGAACTCTACTGATCATTAAAAATAAATAAGCAACCTAGTAACTTCATCCTGGTGTCTATGACTTAAAAAGGTTCTTGTGTGATTGAAACTGACATCTCTTGGGCATTTTGAAAAAACTGGATTGAAATTACAAAACTAATCTGGTAACATATTTTAGTTATATAAACATAACACAGAAATGTACACAACATCCTGCCCCAACCACAAATGGAATTCTTTTTCTAATTCTGAAGAAAAATGAGAGTATGTAAAAATCATACTTTATTGAAATATATATGATATACATATATGTGTGTACATATAATACTAGGATTTTATTATGCTAGGTAAGTTAAATAAGGTACTTCAGATTATTTGAAGAACTATTTGACAAAACTACAGACTGTAGAATCTGAAATAAAATAACTGCATAATTTGAAGTACCTAGTTACAAAAGCAAAAACACCACAATCAACAGAAAAGGAATATCTTAATTGCCAAGGAGAAAGTTACTAATTGTTAATTTTTAAGGTAAAAAATTAAGGTGAAGATCAGCAGTTCCAAGGGGTTGGGGAAATGGAAAAACAGGTGGAGGACCAAGGATTTGAGAGTAGTGACAATACTCGGTATGATACTCAAATGGTGGATACATGTCATTATACATTTGTTCAAACCCATAGAATATACAATAGCAAGAGTGAGGGAAAACTGGCTAGCCATATGCAGAAAACTGAAACTGGACGCCTTCCTTACACCTTATACAAAATTAACTCAAGATGGATTAAAGACTTAAATGTAAAACCCAAAACCATAAAACCCTAGAAGTAAACCTAGGCAATACCATTCAGGACATAGGCATGGGTAAAAATTAAAACAGCAAAAGCAATCACGACAAAAGCCAAAATCGACAAATAGTTTCCTTTGCTGTGCAGAAACTCTTTAGTTTAATTAGATCCTATCATCAGAGTGAACAGGCAACCTACAGAATAAGAAAATTTTTGCAATCTACCCATCTGACAAAGGTCTAATATCCAGAATCTACAAGGAACTTAAACAAATTTACAAGAAAAAAACAAACCCCAAAAAAAAAAAAAAAAAAACTCCATCGAAAAGTAGGCAAAGGATATGAACAGACGCTTCTCAAAGAAGACATTTATGTGGCCAACAAACATATGAAATAAAGCTCAACATCACTGATAGAGAAATGCAAATCCAAATTATAATGATATGCCATCTCACACCAGTCAGAATGGTGATTATTAAAAAGTCAGGAAACAATAGCTGCTGGTGAAGTTGTGGAGAAATAGGAACGCTTTTACACTGTTGGTGGGAAGGTAAATTAGTTCAACAATTGTGGAAGACATTATGGCAATTCCTCAAGGATCTAGAGCCAGAAATATCATTTGACCCAGCAATCCCATTACTGGGTATACACCCAAAGGATTATAAATCATTCTACTATAAAGACACATGCACATGTATGTTTACTGCAGCACTATTTACAATAGCAAAGACATGGAACCAACCCAAATGCTCATCAATGATAGACTGGATAAATAAAATGTGGCATATACACACCATGGAATACCATGCATACGTAAAAAGGAATGAGATTATGTCCTTTGCAGGGACATGGATGAAGCTGGAAGCCATCAACCTCAGCAAACTAACACAGGAACAGAAAACCAAACACTGCATGTTCTCATAAGTGGGAGCTGAACAATGAGAACACATGGACACAGAGAGGGGAACAACAGATACCAGGGTCTATTAGGGGGTTGGGGGAGGGGAGGGAACTTAGAGGATGGGCCAATAGAAGCAGCAAAACACCATGGCACATGTATACCTATGTAACAAACCTGCACGTTCTGCACATATATCCTGGTTTTTTTTAGAAGAAATAAAAAAAATTTTTTTTAAATAGCAAGAGTGAACCCTCATGTAAACTATGGACTGTGGATAATGATGTGCCAATGTAGGTTCGTCGGTTGTAACAAGTGTACCATTCCTGGTTGGAAACATGGCAGCGGGGATGGGGTATACATGTGTGGGGTGGAGGTTCATAGGCATCTCTATACCTTCCTCTCAATTTGGCTGTGAACCTAAAACTTTTATCTAAAAAATTAACTTTTTTAAAAGTTGGAAAAGAAGAATTGTTCTTCTCTTCAAAGTCTTTCATTTAAAGACCATGTATTATGATATAGTATACCATGCCATGCAGGCATGAGCTCCACAGTCTAATGTGAAGGCCAAAGATAAGTACCCAAACAACTATAGTTCTGAATATAATCCCCAAAATTCTGCAGGAGAGGTTGATACAAGGTAGTAGTCATTTCCAACAAGAGAAATCAAGGAAGGTGTAATAAAGGAGATATCTGAGCTAATCATTGAAGGATAGCTCAGCTCTCTGCACTGCTGTTGAACACAAAGGGCATTCTAGGTAAAAAAACAAACAAAATAACAGCAGTAGGAACCAAGACATGGACGGAAGACATCATGAGTTTGTAATTAGATTGCAAA
Source organism: Colobus angolensis palliatus (assembly GCF_000951035.1). Taxonomy (NCBI): domain Eukaryota; kingdom Metazoa; phylum Chordata; class Mammalia; order Primates; family Cercopithecidae; genus Colobus; species Colobus angolensis. The sequence continues at coordinate 184,827 of NW_012115477.1, forward strand.
GGACACTGGTGACTTTTCCTCACTGTTGTCCAATTATCTAATTTCATAGTGTATAATGAACTATTTATGACACTCTTTAAGAACTAGCCTTCCAGAATAGCTAATCCTTATTTAATAATTATTATTGTGATATCTTTAAAACAAATCAAAGTTCTGTTGTATCATTAATCCCATTGGTGAAGGTACGCTGTTATATGTAGTTCTGAAGCTGTTTGAGTGTTATTTATCTATAAATAAACAAAATTAACTAGGTTATTGAAAAATGTCAAATCTGTATAGGTATTGGAGGGAGGGAATATGGAGGTTTGCAGGTATTTTAAAGATGTATTTTAATGATGAGTATATTGAAGTACATGAAGATTTAATGAAATGCTCAAATTTAATTATTTTTCATTTAACAATTGCTTACATGGAATATTTTAGAGCATTAACTCATTTAATTTTCATAACAATCCTGATATGGTGCTACTGTGATCCTCATTTTACAGATGAGGAAACTGAGGCACAGAGAAATTAAGAGACTCCTCCTGTCAGCAGTAAAGCCAGAACTGATTCCCAGGCAGGTGGAGGTAGATTCTATACACTAGGTTACTAATCACTGCTCTAGTTGTATCTCCAAACCAGTTAGTGGCAGAGTGAAACCCAGAACACAAGGCTCCTGAGTCCAAATTTGTGTTTTTTTTTTCCACTCTAAAATTTCTGTTACTAGACAGCCAACACAAGTTTTCATGATCCCAGTCACTGAGGCTCTTTGCTACCTCTTTAACAAAATGCTTTCTTTTCTCCTCAAATTTTAAATTTGATTGTGTTTCTTATTTTTACAGATGGAATTTCTCTCCCTTAGCTACACTCATTTTACATCCTACTACAACCAAGCCATGACTAGTTAAACCACAACAAACAAGCCTCAGCATTATTCATTCCTTAAACAAAAAAGGAAGAGAGAAAAAAAACTAACCACATGTATTGTCTGCCTGTATTTGTCCTGGAAATGAAGGAATAGAAAGCAAGCTGTTGCACTGGTTCATACAACTCATTTGTAGCACAAATACTTGGTGGTGGTTAATTTTATGATAACCTCCCTTTTAGGGGCCATAATTAAGAAAAGCAAAAGGCCTTCTTTTCACTTCATTTTCTATACTCAAGCATGTCATTTCATCCCTGTGGAACAGGATATTGAAGGGAATTTTTCCCGGAATGATTGGCTAGGATCCATGACTAGAAACTACAAGACAGAAGTATCCTAACGTTTTAGAATGTCAACATCTGCAGATAGCACCTAACATCTGCCAGGGATTAAGAAATGGCAAAATCAGGCTTCTACTGGTGCCTAGATGCCTCCTGTAGAGATATTTGATTGGTCTGGTGCCACCGTTGGCAATAAGATGTTTTTTAAAGCTATCCAGGTAATTCTAATTGCAGGTAAGGTTGGAATGACTGCTATACAAGAGAAGGGGGTAGTGCAGACAATGGACTTGAAGACAATGAGAAGACTGTCATCTGCTTCTCAAGCAATGAGAAGATTATCACTTCCAAGTAAGGTGTATCTTTCTTCTCTGAATAGCCTGTAGAGTGGGAATGCAGTTGGAAAGAAGTCCAAGAGTGTTTTCCTATAAGAAAGGATGCTGTTTAGCCTCCTAAACAGCATAAGGGTATGCTTAGCCTCTGCCAGTGTGGGAAGAGAATGAGAACGACATTATGGTACAAAGAAGAGACTGACATGGAATAGATAACTATGCTCCACTTGTCTTTCATCATAGTTTACCCAAGAAAGCTGTTTAGCAGGTACCAGCCAAAGTCTGGGTTGTGGCAGCAAAAATCAGTGGCTAGACTACTGATGGTGGGGATTGCCTGGGCTGTAAGACATAGGGTTCCACTCTGAAAACTGGGCAGTGGAGAGACTCCACACTGTGCCCCAGTCAAAGGTGGACACTTGGATGCTGCCCCATAGAAGCATGGAAAGACAGCAGAGAAGCATCAACCATCAACAAAGAGATCTAAACCAGGGACCGATGAAGACAGACACCTCCTCTACTCCCTCCTTCCATTCCAAGGCACAGGAGGTACTTGCACCTAAAAGATGGAGCAGAAAAATTTGGATTTCTTTGGAGTAAATTGTGAGCTTGGAAGTTGAAAACTGAGCTGAGTCATAGTAATGAGAATTAACCAGAAATGTAGAGAATCCACCAAAGATGTTGCCTAAAAGCAGAAAAGAAGTCTTCTAATCGACAAAGTCAAGGCAGAATGGGGCAGATTTGTGGGAGCTTGCACATTTGTCCAGAGGCAGTTTATTTCTGTGAAAGAAAATGGATATGCTCAAAGGATATGACACTTGGTGTGACTGACAGACTTTAACAGGATGAGTGAGCCATTATAGCATCCTTTGTGTAGAATGTAGGAACGCTACTGGTAGACACTCTGAACCTGGCTTCCTTACAATTTCTGTGTCTTCTGCCTTGATGACGGGGATTAGAAATCCAAGTCGATGCTGACTTGGCTGCAATGAGAGATGAAATACACACCAAGCAGTTGCATTGACCATGTACAAATTATGTAACTGTTTGAATCTCAATTTTCTTATACAGGATATGGGAATAACATCTGCTCATGAGACGGTTTTGAGGATTGCATTTTGCCTCACAAAAATGACTGGCACATGACCTACTCAATAAATCTTCATAAAAATCAATCTTGATATAACACTTTTCTAGCATAAAATTCTAGTTAATAGCCCCCATTTAAATGAATGTAAGTACCTAAAGGACTTTGTTGAAAGATTGTTTCATAGAGAGGAATCCATGTGGCACAACAGAGAGGACACCCAGGGTCTTAACTTCCTCCAGATTAACGCTTGTGGTTTCCTGGGAAGTTTTTAAGCACAGTTCACACTAATGACAGCCATCCATCAGCTATTGAATCCTGTTTAAAAGCTACTTCACGCCGGGCGCGGTGGCTCAAGCCTGTAATCCCAGCACTTTGGGAGGCCGAGACGGGCGGATCACGAGGTCAGGAGATCGAGACCATCCTGGCTAACACGGTGAAACCCTGTCTCTACTAAAAAATACAAAAAACTAGCCAGGCGAGGTGGAGGGCGCCTGTAGTCCCAGCTACTCGGGAGGCTGAGGCAGGAGAAGGGCGTAAACCCGGGAGGCGGAGCTTGTAGTGAGCTGAGATCCGGCCACTGCACTCCAGCCTGGGCCACAGAGCGAGACTCTGTCTCCAAAAAAAAAAAAAAAAAGCTACTTCACTTGATGATTTTTAAGCTTTCGAAGTGTCTGGCTCTTTTAAGAAAACAGTAAAATAAAGAAACAGATTTTGAACGAGAGAATTACTAACACTTATGCTTCCAAAATTATGGTTTTTCTTTCTAGGAGGCAATTCAGAGCTGGAGGGCAGACAGAACCAATGCTCAGTAACCAGGCTGCAATCTATGGATCAGAGGAACACGGAGGTAAAAGTAATTAAGGCTAATTAAGGACTACCTTGCAACAGGAGAGGCTTACAGAAGAAAAAAAATTACACCGTTCCTTTGAGTAGAAGTCAGGAATAGCCGGAATGGGGACTGGAAACATGAAAAAGTACCGAAATAGTCTCAAACATGAAAGAATACTAAAAACCTTCCTTAGAATAAAAGGAAGCTAAATTCTTACTAAGTTTTTATTAGTTATTACTTACAAATACATCCTATGAACTACACTTAGGACTATCCATTTCTTTAAATTAGAAGACAAAAGCAGCTTATCAACATACATATCATTTTCTTCATAAATAATTGTATAAAAAAGCAAAGTCGAATGCACCTTGCTTTCCATCTTGGATTCTAGTTTTTTCTTACCAGAAGAAAACCTGTGAGTGCAGGGAAAAGGGAACACTTATACACTGTATATACAATGTACTAGGAATGTAAACTAGTACAACACCTGTGGAAAACAGCATGACGGTTTCTCAGAGAACTAATGGAACTCCCATTTGACCTAGCAATCCCACTGCTGGCTATCTACTCAAAGGAAAAGAAATCATTCTATTTTCTTAAAGACACCTGCACCCATATGTTTATTGCAGCACTATTCATGATAGAAAAGTCATGGAATCAACCTAAGTGTCCATCAGTGGTGGATTGGATAATGAAAATGTGGTATATATACAACATGGAAAACTAAGCAGCCATGAAAAATAATGAAATCATGTCCTTTACAGCAACATGGATGGAGCCAGAGGCTATTATCCTAATTGAAATAGCTCAAACAGAAGATCAAATACTGCACGTTCTCACTTATAAGTGGAAGCTAAACAATGGGTACACATGGATGTAAAGATGAAAATAGACACTGGGGACTCCAAAAGGCAGGGAAGGTGGGAAGGGGTGAGGACTAAGAAAAATTACCTGTTGGGTGCAAAGTTCACTATTTGGGTGATGGGTATGCTACAAGCCCAAATCTCACCATTATACAATGTATCTATGTAGCAAACCTGCACGTGTACCCCACTGAATCTAAAATTTGAAAACTTTAAAAAACAAAAGAAAACCTATTCTTGGGCACCAAGCTATTCCAAACTCCAAACCAATGGCTTTTAACTGTAAATGTACATCAGAATCATCTGTGAGCTTTCAAAAGACACACACACACACACACACACACACACCATACCCACTTGGTTCCCAATTCGAACCATCTGGATCAGAAACTCCTAGGGTAAGCATGGTAAGCATGGTCCAGGAATGTGTATTATATGTTAAGTCTCCAGAGATGCTAATATGTACCTCCCATCATAACCACAAGCCATCACCATTCCACTGGTGGCAGCTTCCAAAATTGTAGATATTATCCCCCAAAGAAGAGTTAATCCAATATACTCCCTCTCATGATCTAGCTGAGAGCTTTTTTACTTTACTTTAAAGTACACAGTTTTACTTTACAGTCTCTGATGAACTATCCCAGACAATTATAACCTATATTATTTTAAATAAAAGTCTGTTTGCGTACTGAACATTTCCAAAAATAGGAAACAGGATTTGCCCAATAATGATTCATTGTATACTCATCAAGACTAGATTCTAATATTGAAGTCATTAGAGCCTCTTTCCCAATGTTCTACATCATCTGTACTTTCGGCAGAATGAACCACAGATGACAAAATTATCTCTTCCTTACAGGCTATTATCTCCTGCTGTGGGGATTGGTCAATAAATAACTAGCAATTGGGCATCTAGTATAACAGGGCCCTCTCCAGGTGCTATACTTTCAACTTAATCTGGGTTTTTAAGAAAGTTAAAATGCAATTTGAAAGTCAACCCATGAGAAAATAAGCAACAGAAACAAAGGACAAGATATAAGAGTTTGAAGTCAAACTTACATAAAGGAGGGAAGCTGTTGGCTGAGCTTATCAGAGAAGAATTTGTGGAAGATGTCTGAGCTTGGTTCTAGGAAATAGCAATAATGAGGTTGGTAGAAAAACTTTGAAAAGAACACTTGAACTCAATTTGTAGTTCAAGAAATATTCATTGGAGATCTGCTACATAATCAATCCATATTGACTAATATGGTAGAAGACAAAAATGATGGGCACCCAGCCCTGTTCCTGAAAGGTTCATACTAACTCACAGCGGAGTACAAGTATTCATCATCTACACACATAGCTGTTGGAATAACATGGCAGGCTTCATGGAGGTGGTGGCTTTTTTAGATAGGTCTTAATACAAAGGAATTTGACAAGAAGAATATGAGGAAAATGATTTTCTAAGGCAATGAAGCAGGCTGTATCTGGGGAATTAATGTATTTAATTTTCTCCAAATTGTATTGCATATATTTGTATATCAAATGCATTGTTTATATATTTACATAAAGAATATACATCCCTGAAAAGGAAAATATTCCTGTTTTATTTTAATTATTCAGGCAGATAGATAACCAATGCCTCATAGGCAAATTAGCCACATGTTCACAACAGCTGTTTGCACCCATGTTCCTCCAAAGAGGGAAGAAAACATTGAAAAAACAGGATCATTGACTTGCCTTCAATTCTATGTCTCAACACATGCAATTCTGACTTAGAATTCTGTGTTTATATCCAATTGCACCACAAAGCTTGCATTTATGGAAATATAAGATAAAAATAAACGCACTGGGAAGTGTTTGGGAAACATGACATATGTTAGCTTATAACTTGGGGAGTGTATGGCAGAGGCAGAATTCATTTCAACATCAAGTCTGTCGTCACCATTGAGAAAGAAAGGTTTGATGGACTACACAAATCATAGTGTTTATTTGTATTGAACCGTGTCCTATCTTTCAAGGCATTTTAAAAATATATTTATATCCTTTCATATTCTGAAAAATTCATTGCTACTCCCATTATATAGATAAGAAACTAAATGCAAGGAAAGCCCATTATCTCACAACTAAGTTGGTACCCAGCTTCAATTTCTAGTTAACTACTAATAAAATGAAGCTTTATTGGCTCTTCATTTAACACTGTGATGTTCTGCCCTTGTCTCTGTGCCAGATCCACATCTTCACCTTTGAAACAACATGCCTAACATATTCTAAGGTTAAAAGGGAATTTAGAGTGTATTTTAGAAATACTCAGAGGGTTTGATGGATGTTAAAAGGCTCTCATAAAATAACATCTTGATATGAGTTAATTGTGAATTAATGAAAAACATGTGAATCTTAATACATTCAAATAACTCATTGGCTCAAAAAAATAAAGCAGATCTGCTTAGCAGAAAACATGCTGCCAACTCCCAGATATTTAAGCAATAAATCATGACAGTCTAAATCCAACACATGCTGGATAGGTCTATCTCTGTTCGTAAGTTTAAAGAAGGCATTTTTGTGAGTGCTAAACAACCAGTCTCCCGAAAATCAGCCAAGCATTTGGAGATTATATTCCACTGCCCCATTAATGCTGTAAAGAAGTCCATGGAACGGCAAAGTTCTCTGAGAAGGGTACCTGAATCACCTCGGAAGCAGACTCCCAAAGACAGTGAACTCTGGCATTTATTAGATTAGTCCACTTTCTGGTCCGCAGCAGCTTGAAGTAAAGAAAGGACTATGTTGGTTTCAGTTTTTCTGAAAACCCTGATCCTCCCCCAAAGGAAGGCCCTTCACAGTGAACTCATTCAAGTCCAAATTTAAATTCTGATTCAGCCCAGATGTCATCAATAATCATGGTCAACTCCCACTGGACAATAAAAATTGTCACCCTCAGAGACAAACACATTACAGCTTCCAAAATGGATTAGGGCATTTGAGGTTTCTCTATTTTTAGATTATACCCTACATCATTTAGTGCTTTGAAAGTCTGAAAGGTCACCAATACCTTTTTTGACTTTGAAATTAATAATAAAAAATAATAATAGAGAGTAGTATCATAGAAGTTTTTGTGAAAAGAATATTCAGAAAGTAGCATTTAAAAAGATTTCCCTGCCACAGTTTGCCAGCTATAATGATGAGTGAGGTGAGTTTGGAGTTAAGAAAGTCACCTGGGTTAGAACCCTATTTAAGCAACAGACTCAACTCAAACTAAATCAAAAAGGAAACTATTATGTTTACTGGGGTAGGCTCAGCATTGAAGAAAGCTGCCAGAGCCAGCACCGCCAGGAACTCCTTACCTCCTGGATTCTGTCTCCATTCGCCTCTCATCCCTGCTTCTCTTCGTATGTTGGCTTCACTCTCTTCTGTAAGTTAGTTTTCTCTGCTAACAGGAGACATGGTTGCTAGCAGCCTCAGCCTTGCACCACCCCATGAATCACAGGGAAGGATGCTCATTGGTTCTGCTTGTATCACATGCCCAACTTACGTCCCACAGATGAGAGAGTGTTAGTAGCTACACCTGGTACCAATACACAGCCAGCGATGGTGGGCTTGTGACTAGAGAAAGGACAGTGGGAGGGCTTTCTTGGCAGACTAAAAATAATAATAGTAACAACGATGGCTCTACAATTTTACTGTCTTCTACAATGGCCTGATAGGTTGTGGAGGCTAAAGGTGTGCCTACTCAAGGCGAACGTTGTGGAAATGTTTTTTCCTCCTTATCACTTGTCAGAAAAGTAATCTTCCTCTAAAGCCAATGTTACAGTGAAGCCCTCCAGATAATTTAGCTGCTATTAACATATTTGGATATGAAGCCACTGGCTGCTGTACATCCCTAACCTAGGGGTCGACTTGACATGGCTCTTGCTCTTGCTGGATATCATAGAATCCCACATTTTACACATTTTTTGAACTCTCATAAATGGTCCTATATGCTGGGGTTTTATATACGCAGAGTAAATTCTTGGGTTTCTGACCTAAGGCAAATCGCTCTTCCTTAAATAATCACCAATCTCTCTCACCTGTACTTTGATAAAAAGATGGAAATCCTCAAATGAAGTAGTTCTCAAAAGTGGGCCCTAATCATTATCAGCATCACCTGGAAATGCAAATTGCTGAGTTCCACCCAAGATCTTCTGGCGGAGATTCTGAGGCTGGTGCCCAGCAATCTGTTTTAATGAGCTCTCGAGGTGATAGCAAGTACACTGAAATTTGGGAACCACTGTTTTGTATTTATCACTGACACCAGCACAATCGAATGTGGGAAATGTGAGGAAATTCTCTCTTTCCAAAAGAGACAGACATGCTCCAAGGACATTGAAGTATCTGATGAGTCAAAGAATTTCCAAAATGATCGCCTGAAAATAGGATGTTTTGTGAATGGGACTCATGTCTGGGAATGAGGTTACAAAGGTTCATAAAATAAAGGCTATGCCTAGACAAATTATTCTATTTTCTTACCAAGATATGAGTATAACTCATTAAATCAATCCAATTCTGTGCATCAGAAAGAGAGGGGGGCAGAGAGAGGAGAAGAGACAATGGAGGAGGAGGATGTTTGACTATGGCTATGTTTTGGTTGGCTTTGCCCATTGGATTGCAAAGTAACTCAGAAGTTAAGCAGGATAAATAATAATATTAGCTAATGTTTAAGAAGGAAGGGGGAAGATCTGGTAAATGAGGACAGAAGCAAGGTAAGCTATATGTGATATAACAGTGAAGAAAGTGTCATCCTGCAGAGAAAGATCAAGGACGGAACAGAATATAAAGCTGCATGTTATCATTACTATTTTTTTAAAGTGTTATGTGAACAAGAATTGAAAAATAGTATAATGAATAGCATTGTATATCAGATGAATGATTGTTTTTCTTAAAATTGACTCTAATACCAATGTATTTCCTTGTTAAGGTATGCTGGCTGGGGGGTACTGGTGTTTGTCTCAGAAGGTGCTCTGATTGAGAGATTCTCTGTTCTTAGTTCTTATTAGAACTAATAAGTTCTATGATCATGCCCTGCAGGGCCTAGCGGTTCCAGGAGGCTGTGCAGCACATTATTGTTGCTTCATGTTGAACAAATCTACACAGGTATGGGTTCATCCAGTTTGTCAGGTGTCGCTAATGTGATCGGTGAATCTGACTGATGTGAATACATTCCAAAAGCCTGGCAGAATTTTGGAGAAAGAGCTAAGTTGTGCATCCATGTTTTTAAACCATTTTGTTTAAAATGTAGGAGGAGATCAGTTGCAGTGGCTCACATCTATAATCCCTGCATTTTGGGAGGCCGAAGTGGGAGGATGGCTTAAGCCCAGGAGTTTGAGACCAGACTGGGAGACATTGTGAGACTCTGTCTCTACCAAAAGTACAAAAATTAGCTTGGCATGTTGGCACAGCTGTAGTCCCAGCTACTCGGGAGACTGAGGTAAGAGGATCTCTTGAGCCCAGGAGTTCAAGGCTCCAGTGAGCAATGTTTGTACCACTGCACTCCAGCCTGTGACAAAGCAAGAACCTGTCTCAATGAATCGATGAATTAATCAATCAATAAAAGGTAGAGGATACATCTCACATCATTTGAAACTTCCAAGTCACATTTATATAATCAATGGTGTGGTCAGCTTAGATATGAATATTGGTAATAGGAAGAAGAATATGTAGCGAAGACATGGAAAGGATAAAATAAAAGGGCTCACAAGGAAATCCTGTTATACTCTAATCACTAGAGTCACATAAGAAGATAATGCTGACAATGGAACAACATTAGGAAAATAATATGCAGAATGTGAACAATCAAGCAAATGTCAAGTGCAGAGGGCCAACCCCTATAAAGAATAAATAATTGGTGAAGCATTGATTTCTTTAGTACCCAAGGGGAAAATAAATAGAAATGGAAGAAATAGAACTTGTTCAAAAGTGGCTTGGCAGTCTGAAGAACAGCTGGATTTAATTTAGCTTTCCCAAGAAAAGAGAGGGATTTGGAATTAATCCAACTTGACTGTTCCGATTAACTCAGCTTTTATACACTCATTCATTCATCAACAAACCTCCACCAAGTGGCTGCCACACACCAGGCAGACAATGTGCTAGGCCCTAGGGAAGCCTGTCCCCATGCCTCTTCTGGGCTCCTCTCTGCCTCTTCCCATCCTTTCATTTTGACACACTAACTCTTCCCTGAGGAGAAAGTATGCAGCCACATTCCACACTATTCAATTGTTAGACCACCTAGGATAATCTGAATAAACATAATCTAAAAAGTTCAATTTGTAATGCATCAGTTGGAACCAAGTTCTTAGTCAATCAAAAAGTCTCAAGAGATTACTTCTACTTCTACTTTTGACCTAGTCCTGGAGAAGGCTTTAAAATATTAAAAGGGAGTTTGGAAAGTCCAGTGCCTGCCATTGAAATGCCTCCTGTCTACAATTTAGCAACTAGAGAATACAAGATCATTTAAAATGAAGAAGCAAAAAAATGATAGCCTAGTAAATGAAATATTAGAGGCTGGGTCTGGTGGCTCATGCCTATAATTTCAGTCCTTCTGAAGGCCAAAGTGAGATGCCAGGAATTAAAGAACAATCTGGGCAACATAGCAAGATGCTGTCTCTAAAAAAAATTAGCCAGGCATGGTGATGTGTGCTTGTAGTCCCAGCTACTTGGGAGGCTGAGGCAGGAGGATCTCTTGGGCCCTGGAATTCAAGGTTGCAGTGAGCTATGATCACACCACTGCACTCCAGCCTGGGCAACAGAGTAAGAACCTGCTTCAAAAATAAAATAAAATAAATATTAGCGAGAAGAAAGACAAAATACATACATCTTTGCCTATCTTTCCTAGCTAGTTTGACATTGCAAGAACTGAAAGAGAAAGCACCAGGCACATGCGGGTTATCAATGCCATTTGTCAAAAGCAATCATCGGCAGTTAGTATCTACTCTTCTCTGGTATTTGTGTAATGTCTTCCAGGATGTTGGGCACATATGAATCAGGTGTCTTCTTTCTATGCAGTGGTGTTGAGACATCTATGCATCTGGCTATTTCAGATACTCAAGCAGTGTGACTGTGGAGTCTTGATAAATTTACAGCATTCTGGCCTTTTCAGAAGCAAGTGAATTTTATTCCAGCAGATTGAGTGTATAAAGAGAGCTGCCTCCTATGCCCATACATAGACCCTAGATAGCTGCCTTCCTCCACCCATAGTTACGCCTTTAAGTTTGAGCATACAACCACCTAATCACAAGGTATAAACAAAGAATCAAAGCTGGTGAGGAGACCCCAGCCTGACTCAAAGGCTTAGGTAGCAGCCAGTAGATTCCTGATGCTTCAGACAGGGAAAAAAAAAAAAAAAGTCTCTGGTATGTCTGTCTCTTGTGCCAAGCTAGATTCAAAATCTCAAAGGAAAAAAAAATTCATGATTTCATGCAAAAATACACCTAACCTACCCAACCCTTAACTAGGATTTGACAACTCCTATTATGATAGAGTCACAAATAAAAATTATACTGTCATCTAAAAGAATGCACAATTAGATCCAGATATTGAAGATATAATTACAGTTGATCTCAAAGAGATTAATTTAAAATACCAGGGAAAGATCTGATTGCTATGTTTGGGGTTCCCTGACCCCAAGCCCTACTATGAAATCAAAATGACTCACCTAATTCTCAGATGAGAATCACACTGTGAGTAGAGAAATTCCAGTCTCAATGCTCTGAAGACAAAAGTCATAAAAGTATGAGTATTAAGAGTTGGAAGGACATTAGAGTTTCTACTATATCTACCATAATCTTCTATTTAATGTATCAATTCTCACTACAACATTCTAGAAAAATAGTCATCAAGTTTATTTGAACAAGGAAATGATTATCTTCCAACACAATGTTTACGTGACAGAGAAATCACTGGGTGCCTAAAATGATGTGTATTTCTTGTTGTTTTTTCCTCATCCTAATGATAAATAATCATCTTTTCGTACCTATATGTAGAAGAATAATCTATGCCCCTACATGCCAAGAATTTTGATGCCTTCTTACCCTGCCTTTTCCCAGATTATATGAGCCAGTAAATCCTTCATATGCGTAGCCTATCCATTCATACTAGATAAGGGAGACTTTATAGAGAAAAAAAGAATATCACAAGTGTCAAATTAGTATCCACTTTCCAGTTCAAAAGTAACTAAATATTCCATCTATGTTAAGTTAGAACCATTCATATTGATGGTGTGTTGCCTTACATATATATTGTTTTTCTTCATCTTCACATCCACAGAGAAGAGTCATAAAATGTTATGGTTAAAGAACTGGAAAATTCTTTAGGTGTCATCTACTTTGGCCGCGCAGAAGAAAATAGATTTAAAAAAGAAATCCTGGGTGAAATGTTTTACAAGGAAGAAACAGAAAGAAAAGGTGATTACATCAGACAAACCTAGACCTACTTATAGAAATGTGAGCCCAGAGAACTGGGAAGTTCCATATTTGCACATCAGCCACTTAAATTGAAGGGCACAATTAAGACCAACAGAGCTAACAATCAAATACTAAGTAATATGCCAAGTACTTCACAGGTATGAACTCATTTAGTCTTTAAAATAACCTTATAAGGTAAGTTCTGAAATTATTTCATTTTACAGATCAAAAATGTGGCTTTGAGAAATATGACTTCAAAATCTACACTCTTAAACTCTTTCATGTCTACCCATAGATACTGTGGTACAGCACTAAACTCAGTTCTGAGATCCTGATGTCAAATGCAAAAAAAAAAAAAAAAAAAAGAGGCAGAAAACAGTGATGTTAGCATTTTAATTTTCCAACAAATTAAATGGGTCCTTCAAAAGAGAAAAATTTTGAGAGCAAAATTCAGAGAGAATAAATCATGCCTGGCCTTATGTTAGAAATAGTGGACATATTAACAGGCATAAAAGAGTTTTCAATATTTTTTCATAATCTGTTTCTTGTATAAACCTCCAATTAAAGCTGAGGACACAGTGTTAACCTGGAACCCAGTGGGTTTTCCACAAGTGAAGAAGGCACAGAGGCTGAAGAATAAATAGGTCCTCCAGCACAGGGTCCTTGGCAAAAGAAATCTTCCTTGTCTGGCTCAGTTAAACTTAGGAAATAAGCCCAAAAGGAGGGAAAAGAGATCATGCAACCATTAAAGCTTCTCTTGTGCTATTTCCTGTTCAGGAGACCAAATGAGAATAAAATCTGCAATAAAACAACCATTGAGGTAGCAATATATTAATTAAACTAAAACTCTTCCCTTGAATTGAGTTCAGCTGCATCTGTGTTAATTCCTATCTTCCTTTCTTTCCTGCACCACTGCAGGGCCAGAGTTCCCCCTGCACCATTTCCACACACTGCTTTTCTGCATTCTGTTTATGTTGCTATGATCAAGATAGTTATTCATTCACAAATATGTATTGAGTCTCCATTACGTGGGATCCCCAACACTAATGGAAGAGTTAGCCTTCAACAACTACCTACATCTGCTCATACCATCCCCTCTTCTGTTCTTGTTACTATGAAAAAATGTTCTATCAAAGCCCAATCACCCAAGTTTGTATTCTGAATTTTTCTTCCTCTTGTTTCTCAGAAACCTTCTTCATCCACCATCTCATCTCTATCATGATCGCCAAGCTTTGCTTTTCTATAGGATCATGACCTATAACATACAAACATCACTTTCATAAAATTCCTGTCTTTACCATCATTTTCTTAAAGTTACCTATCTAAGTGTCAACTCCTAGCTCCACCAAAGCTTTGTAAAGAGATATCTACACGTTCTTTCTTTGCTTCTTTATTAGTTATACAGTCTTTAATCTAAATTACTCTTGATCATGGTTATTTCCCAAAGATGGCCCAAAACAATTCTGCTAGTTCTTGTATAAGCAGACCGCTCCTCAATTCAAAAAGTAAAGTTTATTACCTCTTCCCTTGACTCAGGTCTGAACCTATGACTATTTTAGTCAACATAATACATTGGAAGGACTGCTGTATATCCTGGCCTGGCAGCTTCTGCTTTTCTTGGAGTACTCCAAGAAGAAGCACTCTATCTCAGAAACTAGCCACCATGCTCTGAGAACTCAAGCTACATGGAGCGACCATGCATAGGTTCTCACCCATCTCAGGGCCTACATGTCATCTGTTCACTCTTCCAAGGAGATTCATCTATTTTTCTGCTCTCTCAGTAGTTCCACTCATCCTTCAAATCTGAAATTAAAAATTATTTCCTCAGAGATGGCTTCATTTGAAATACTCCAACTCAAATCAAGTACCAGTATTGCAATTTGTCATCAAACATTATATTTCTAATCCATAGTACTTATCAAAATTTGTAATGAATATTTATATCTGTCTCCTTTAACAAACATAATCTTCATGTTTATATTGTTCACCATCATGGTAGGCAGCTTTTCACGTGGCTCCCAATGATCCACAAATCCTTGCATTCATAGTCTTGTGTCATACTCTCCACCTGAGTATGGGCTGGACCTAGTGACTCACTTCTAATAAATAAATATGGCAAAAGTGATGGAATATCATTTCCATAATTAGGTTGTAAAAGACTGTGAGTTGTATCTTGCTAGCTGACTCTATCTATTGGCTTCTTAAGTTGCATGCTTTGACAAAGCAAGCTGCCATGTTGAAAGGATGCAAACAGCAAAGAATTGAGGGCAATCACTGCCCAACAGCCATCAACAAAGTAAATCCTGCCAACAACTATGTATGTAAGTTTGGACGCAGATTTTTCCTCAGTTAAGTCCAGTGGACCCAGTAATTTTAGCCTGTGAAACAGTGATCCCAAGTAAGCCATGCTCAGATTTCTGCCCCCTGGATACTATGAGATAGTAAAGAAGTGATGTTTTAAGCCACTAAGTTTTCGGGTAATTTGGTAGGCAGCAATATAATCATTGTGTCTCCAATACCAAAAAAATAATAAATTTTATTGTCTTGTTTGGAGCTATTCTAAGAACTTCATATGTATTTATTCATTTAATCATGACAACAACCTCAGGAGATAAATACAATTATTTTCCTATTTACATATGAGGAAACTGAAGCAGAAAGGTTAACTGCCAAAGTTCACTCAGCTAAGTAAGGATTAGAGTGAGTGCTTAGATTAGATATTTTAAATACATAGTCATTAATTCATTCATTTAGCAAATGAATAAATAAATGAATATCCCTATTGCTCTGAAAAGCAAGAGAATAAATATTTCAGGGACTGCTAAAACACTTTTAGCACTTTAAAAAATTCAATGAAATTAATCAATGCCCATGTAATGGACTCTCAGTGTGTGATAGTACTTTGTGGCCCTGTTGTTGACATAAAATAGCTGCTCCCTTAATCCTTATATGCACTGTAAATATTACATATACTTTATGCTATAGGTCAGTTAAGGAAATCATTCAGAAGAATCTGGTCATTAGCCATGATTTATGGCATGAGATTTATGGCTGAGGCAGGTGACTCTGACCATTTTATTAGACACAAATTACGAGCTTCAGCTGTAAGCAAACCACTTATGTATCTTGAATAGCTAATGGACATTTTATAAGATATCTTCTTGTTTCCCATTCTATGCTGTCCTATGTAATACCAGCTCCTTCTCACCAGCAAGTTGGATCATGTGGTTCATATCAGATGACTTCCTTGCTATGATTTAGGTGTGGTTTCCAAATAAAATAGTTCCAGAATATGGCTTGACTCCAAAGACTGAGACCAGCCTGTTCACTCATCTTTACCATATCCCTTATTAGAAGCAAAAATGGACCCTCAACAGTGATCATTTCAAAAGTTTGATTTGAATAAAAGAGAAATGGGTGGGACTAAATTCTTCAACACTAATCCTATTTTACCTCCCGGGATTCTGTGGGTGTTTGGGCAGTAATGTAATAACAAATATGCTGATATGTGTCTGAAAAGAATGTTACATGACCATGAGTCATTATGCCCATTGCTTCAAGGCTGTTTGGGTAGCTGGCAGGAAGTAGTATGTGTCTCCAGAGCACAAAATTGGCCGCAAAGTAGGTAGGGCCTATGAAAATATTGATGTAATATAAACATTGTATTTCTAAACTATTTACAAGGTCATCCCTACCCTACATGAGAGGTCAACTCTACCTCTAAGAGGTCCCACATGGACTTCTACAACATTCTTTGGGTTTTGGCACTCTTGCAGCCCAACTCATTTCTGAAGTGTGTGGGAAAGGCCAAATAAAGTCATCAAAAGAGCCCTTGGCTTAGAGTTCATCTGTGGGATTTTCATTCAAGTCAGTTCACTTGGCTTTAGTTTACTCAAAAATGAAAATAATCTTACACCTCCTTTTTTTTGTAGGATTAGCCTCCTTTCCATAGCTTGATAGAATTCCCAGTGATGAAAAACTATCCCTTTCCGATATCTCCTGTGGGCAATTTCACTCTGAGAGACAACATTAGCACATCACCCCATGGTAACCTAAACTTGCCCAGAAATTTTTCAATATCTATACCTCTCTTCTAATTTACAGCCTAGTAACTTCAAACTTTGTGGAAAATAAAAAGTAGCATCTCCTCTCCAAAAGTTTGGGGACCACTACCCTTAATAAGAAAGCATATAGGGAAGGAAGGGCAACCACTTAAGTATAAATCAGTTAACCTGATCCCCCACCTTCCACAACACTCCTAAGACAATATGTTTATTCTTACTTACAGTGAGAATGCTTTAAATTAAGAAAGGGGCCCTACAGTAGCAGTTAATATTTATTAAACATTAATTTAATCCTCACAATAACCTGGAAGTAACCGATTTTACAAATGGGGGTTCTCAAATACAAAGAAGTAACTTTCCTAAGGTCACGTGGCTCACATTGATAGAGTGATTGAACCACCTTAAAGCAGAGACTTAGCCACACCTGATTCTAATTCAAGGAAACATCTTATTCTTCAGCATAATAGGCCAGGTCAGGATTGAGAGGCTAAAGTTTAAATCACGTCCTCAGCTCCTTTCTCAGCATGTTTTTCCCACCTCAGCCATCCAGTCTTTTCCCACACTCCAATAAGTTTGTTTTCTAGAAAAAACAAGTTATCAGTCAGGATATGTAAAGATAAATCATTGCTTTGCCTCCCCTGAGGATATTTGCATTTAAAACACCTTGCTCTATTTTTCAACCTCAAAGTTTCTCAGAAAGTTACCATTAAAGAAATTTTAGATATCTATCAGCAAATGTGGAGGCAAGAATGGGCCAGAAATGTGTAGGTAAGGCAGAATTTTCCTTCATGCCTCAGAAAGCACACCACATGGAGCTACCAACTCACTCATAATTTCTTGTCCAGATTCCTACTTTTTTGCTAAATGAGGTATAGAAATTGCCTCCAAGTCTATTAAAGTCAGCTTTAGTCCTTTGGGTTTTTTCCCTCAACATGGTGGATGAGGGGCTTTTAGCATGCCTCAGCCACTTGGAAATAGAAAGATAGTGCATATATATCAACTGTGTGAGCTTTAATTCAGGAAGGAAAAAGGAAATCTACCAGAATCATGAGAGGAGAACATAGGCAAATGGCCTCTGTATACATAGAGCTGATAAAATTGACTGAAGCCCTAGTATGTGAGAGAGGCAGAGAGCTTCCTTCTATGACTCACCTTTCCCCTAAGGATCTGAGGAACCAAGGCTGGGGAGAGCATTTTGTTTCTCCCAAGCACTGGGGCTAACATGGGGAGAAGCTTGGACATACTGTGAGGGAAGGACATTGGGAAAAGTTGTAGACATTTTCCTAGACCAGAACCAACAGGAGAATGTCATTTTTAATCTGAGTATATACAAAATCAGTCATTCTTTGGTAACACAGCATCATGGCTTCACAGGCATTTTACTCTTGGGCCAGAGATTGGAGCACCTGCTCTGGAGCAGGGTAGGGGCCTCCACAGATAGGACTGTAGAAAGTACCTCTGGAGTAGATCCTGGAATTGTGCTCTCCCCCATCACAGGTGTGGGGTGGGAGGAGAGCTGCTACCGCTGCAGTTTCTTTGGAGTGATGAGATTTGCAGCCAGGGCCACCTTGGAGACCTGAAACTGGTCTGAGTGTGCCATTGCTAGGTGCACCAGCCTGCTCCACTGAGATCATGGTGAAGCAGGGCCCTCTCCACGCTACTCCCAGGCAGATCTCCAGGCATTTAGACCATTTCCTCACCTGGATCAGCAGCCTGAGATGGCCTAACATTGGGGCCCTCTCCACTCCACGTGTAGGCAGATCTCCAAGCATTCAGAGCACTTCCTCAGCTGGGTCAGCAGCCTAAGTCGCCCAACCTTTCCTGCACAGAGATCCTGGTCCAGGAGGGCCATCTCCACTCCACGATCAGGCAGCTATCTAGGCATTTGGAGCACCTACTCACCTGGAGAAGCAGCCTGACCCACCCCACCCTTCCTGTGTAGAAATTCTGTTATAGGGAGACCTTCTCTGCTTCAAACCCAGGCAGATCTGAAGGCATTCAGGGCACCTGCTTGCCTGGCTGAGCATCCTGAGCTGCCCCACCCTGCCTGTGCAAAGATCTTGATGCAGGTGAGGGTGGAGGGCTCTCTACTCTATGCCCAGGCAGATCTCGAGGCATCTGGAGCACTCACTCTCCTGGATTCATTGAGGCTACCTGCCTCCCTATGCAGAGAAATTGAGAATGAGGAGATTTCCCAATGCTACACCTAAACACACCTCTGGGCACTTAGTCACCACCCACTGGATTCTCCCTCAGAGCTGGTGCTTGTTCCTGCCACTGGGGGACCCATAGATGGACATGCCTGGTCTGGCTCTGACCATCTTGGCCCCCTTTCTCCTGCAGCTGAGCAGGGAGCTCAAACCACTGTGCACTCCATGAATCAATCCATTTCCTGAGGGAACAGAGAGTTTCTTCCAGTAAACAAGGATCAAGTATATACCCACCATGTTGGCCACAATCTGGTTGTTACCTATAAGGACGATTTCCTGGCTTATAGGTTGAACTGCACGGCCCAACATAAATCCTGCTAACAAAAGTATATAGGGTATAGAAGCAAAGCCAAAAGACTCTACACAGCATTTTCTACAGTTACACCCTCTATGGAGGAGGAGAAAGGGAAAGGGAAATTAAAAAAAAAAAAGTATAGGGAAGGAAAAAGAAAAGAATCCTACCTGCATGAAATCATTATAAAAATTAGAAGTTCCACTATCTCCAGATGAGAAGGAACCAGTGAAAGAATTCTGATACCATGAGAAATCTGAATATACTTATACCACCAAAGGATCACACTAGCTCTCCAGAAATGGTCCCCAACCAAAATGAAAACTCAGAAATGACAGATAAAGAATTCAAAGTATGGTTTGCAAGGAAGAGTAATGAGATCCAAAACAAGGTTGAAAATCAACACAAAGAAACTTATAAAGCAATCCAGGAAATGAATGAAGAGATAAACATTTTTAAAAGAATCAATCAGAGCTCTGGAATTGAAAAACTCACTTTCAACCAGGTATTGCGATGCACACCTATAGTTTCAGTTATTTTGGAGGCTGAGGCAAGAGGATCACTTGAACCCAGGAGTTCAAGGCTGCAGTGAGCTATGATTGTGCCACCGAATTCCAGCCTGGGAGGCAGAGTGAGACCCCATCTCCAAAACAAAAAGAAGAGAAAAGAAAAGAAAATCTTACTTAAGGAATTTTAAAATACAATTGAAAACTTTAACAATAAACTGGACCAAGCAGAAGAAAGAATTTCAGAGCACGAAGATCAGTCTTTGAAGCTGACAGTCAGATAAAAATAAAGAAAAAAGAATTTTTAAGAAAAGAACTGCTTGAGAAATACAGGATTATGTAAACCAACCAAACCTATGAATTATTGACATTCCTGAGAGAGAAGGAGAGAAAGTAAACAACTTGGAAAACATAGTTGAGGGAATAATTCAAGAAAGTTTCCTTCATCTTACTAGAGAGTTAGACATTCAGATACAAGAAATCCAAAGAAAACCTTCTAGGTACTATACAAAATAAACAGCACCAAGGCATATAGTCACCACACTGTCCAAGATCAATGCTAGAGAAAGGAATCCTAAAGGCAGCTAGGAAAAAAAAAAAAAAGGTCAGATCATGTACAGGGGAACCCTATTAGGCAAACAGCAGACTTCTCAGCAGAAACCTTGCTATCCAGAGGAGATTTGGGGACCTATTTTCAGTATTCTTAATGGCTAGAAATTCCAACCAAAAATTTCATATCCTACCAAACTAAACTTTATAAGTGAAGGAGAAATAAAAGCTTTTCCAGACAACTATGCACTAAGAGAATGTATTACCACTAGACCAGCCTTACAAGAGATCCTTAAGGGAGTTCTAAACATGGAAATGAAAGAACAATACCTGTGACCACAAAAACACACTTAAGTACATAGACCACACACCCTATTAGGCAACCGCACAATAGAAACTACAAAGCAACCAGCTAACAACTTGACAGTAAGATCAAAACCTAACAAATCAATATTAACCTCGAATGTAGGTGGTTTAAGTACTCCACTTAAAAGGCACAGAGTGGCAAGTTGGGCTACAAAAAACAAGACCCATCCATCTGCTGTCTTCAAGAAACCAATCTCACACATAATGACACCCATAGGATCAAAGTAAAAGGTTGGAGAAAGATCTACCACACAAATGGAAAACAAAAAAGAGCAGGGGTCACAATTCATATATCAAATAAAATATACTTTAAACCAACATCAGTATTAAAAAGGGGGCGGGGAGAAAAAGAAAGGAATTACATAATGATAAAAGGTTCTATTCAACAAGAAGACTTAACTATCCTAAATATACCTGCACCCAACATTGGAGCATACAGATTCATAAAATAAGTACTTCTGGACCCATGAAAAGACTGAGACAGTCACAAAATAATAATTGAGGACTTCGACATTTTACTGACAGCATTGAACAGATCTTTGAGGCAGAAAACTACCAAAGAAATTCTAAATTTAAATTTAACACTTGACCAATTGAAGCTAATATACATCTAAAGAATGCTTTGTTCAACCACAGACTATACAATCTCATCTCCACATAGAACATACTCCAAGATTGACCACATGCTTGGCTATAAAGCCAGTCTCAATAAATTTGGAAGAAAGGAAATTATACTAGCAATGTCTCAGACAACAGTGGAATAAAGACAGAAGCCAATACCAAGATCCGTCAAAACCATACAATTTCATGGAAATTAAACAACTTGTTCCTGAATGACTTCTGAGTAAACAACAAAATTGAGGCAGAAATTAAAAAAAATTCTTTGAAATAAATGAAAATAGAGATACAACATACCAAAGTCTCTATGATGCAGCAAAAGCAGTGTTAAGAGAAAATTTTATAGTGCTAAATGCCTACCTCAAAAGTTAAATCTCAAATTAACAATCTAACATCACACCTAAAAGAACTAGAGGAACAAGAACATATTAACCACAAAACTAGCAGAAGAAAAAAAAATAACTAAAATCAGAGCAGAACTGTATAAAATTGAGACCCAAAAGAATCACACAAAAATTCAACAAAATCCAAAGGTGGTTCTTCAAAAGGATAAACAAGATTGATAGACCACAGGCTAGACTAACAAAGAAAAGAGAAAAGATCCAAACAAGCACAATCAGAAACAAAAGTGAAATAACAATCAATCCCACAAAAATACAAAAAATCCTCAAAAACTATTATGAAAATCTCTATGCACACAAACTAGAAAATCTAGAGGAAATGGATAAATAACTGGAAACACACAAGCTCTCAAGACTGAATCAGGAAGAAAGTGAAACTCAGAACAGACCAATATCAAGCTCTGAAATGTAATCAGTAAGAAAAAGATCTACCAGCCAAAAAAAGTGCCAGGCCAGATGGATTCACATCAAAATTCTATCAGATGTGCAATGAAGAAATGGTACCAATTCTACTGAAAATATTCAAAACAAATGAGGATGAAGGACTTCTCCCTAACTCATTCTACAAAGTCAGTATCAGCCTGATACCAAAACCTGGCAAAGACACAGTGAAAAAAGAAAATTACAGGGCAATATCCCTGATGAACATAGATGCAAAAATTCTCAGCAAAATACTAGCAAACTGAATCCAACAGCATATCAAAAAGTTAATTCACCATGATCAAATAGACTTCATTCCCAGAATGCAAAGGTAGTTCGACATATGCAAATCAATAAATGTGATTCACCACATAAACAGAATTACAAACAAAAACCATGTGATCATCTCAACAGATATGGAAAAAGCATTCAATAAAATTCAACGTCCCTTCAAGATAAAAACCCTCAACAAACTAGGCATTGAAGGGATATACCTCAAAATAATAAAAGCATCTATGACAAACCAACATCAGACCGAACAGGCAAAATTTGGAAGCATTTCTCTTGAGAACTGGAATAAGACAAAGAAGCCCACTCCCACTACTCCTATTCAACATAGTATTGGAAGTGCTTGCCAGAGCAATCAGGCAAAGGTAAGAAATAAAAGTCATCCAAATAGGAAAAGAAGAAATCAAACTATCTCTCTTTTGGAAAATATGACTCTATATTTAGAAAACCTTAAAGACTCTGTCAAAAGGCTTCTGGAACTGATAAACTACTTCAGTAAAGTTTCAGGATACAAAATCAATGTACACTGTACATCAGTAGCATTACTATGCACCAATAATGTACAAGCTGAGAGCCAAATCAAGAATTCAATCCCATTTATAATACTCACAAAAAATTAAAATATCTAGGAATACACCTAACCATGGTGAAAGAACTCCATGAGGAGAACTACAAAACACTACTGAAAGGAATCATAGATGATGCAAACAAAAGGAAAAACTTTCCATGCTTATGGATTGGAAGAATCAATATTAAAATGGCCATACTACCCAAAGAGATCTACAGATTCAATGCAATTCCATTAAATTACCAATGTCACTTTGCACAGAACTATTAAAAACTATTTGAAAATTCATATAGAACCAAAAAAGAGCTTGAGTAGCCAAAACAATCCTAAGCAAAACAATCCTAAGCAAAAAGAACAAAGTCAAAGGCTTCACAAACTATACTTCAAACTATACTATAAGGCTACAGAAACATGGTACTGGTACAAAAGCAGACACTCAGAGCAGTGGAACAGAATAGAGAACCCAGAAAAAATGTTGCAAACCTACAGCCATCTGATCTTTTACAAACTTGACAAAAATAAGCAATGAGGAAAGGATGCCCTATTCAATAAATGATGATGGCATAGCTGGCTATCCATATACAAAAGAATGAAACTGGATTGCTGTTTTTCACCATATTCAAAAATTACCTCATTAGATTAAAGATTTTAATGTAAGACCTCAAATTATAAGAATCCTAGAAGAAAACCTAAGAAACACCATTCTGGACATTGGCCTTGGAAAGAATTTATGACTAAGCCCTCAAAAGCAATTGCAATACACACACAAAAAAAATGACAAGTGGGAACTAATTAAAGAGCTTCTGCACAGCAAAAGAAACTTCAACAGAGTAAACAGACAACCTACAGAATGAGAGATAATATTCAGAAATTATGCATTCAACAAAGGTCTAATATCCAGAATCTATAAGAAACTTAAACAATCTTACAAGCAAAAAAACAGGTATCTCCATTTAAAAATGGGCAAAAAAAAAAAAAGATAAACAGACACTTCACAAAAGAAGACATCCAAGCAGCCAAGAAACATGAAAAAATGCTCAATGTCACTAATCCTCAGAGAATTGCAAATGAAAACCACAATGAGATATCATCTCATACCAGTCAGAATAGCTATTATTAAAAAGTTAAAAAAAAAAAAAAAAACCACAGATGTTGGCGAGGCTGTGGAGAAAAGAGAATGCTTATGCACTATTGGTAGAGATGTAAAGTAGTTCAGATACTGTGGAAAGCAGTTTGGAGGTTTCTCAAAGAATTTAAGACAGAACTACCATTCAACCCAGCAATCTCATTACTGGTTATTTATCCAAAAGGAAATAAATCATTCTACTGCAAAGACACATGCACTCGTATGTTCACCACAGTACTAATCACAATAGCAAAGACATGGAATCAACTTAGGTGCCCATCAGTGGTGGATTGGATTTTTAAAATGTGGTACAGGGCCGGGCGCAGTGGCTCACGCCTGTAATCCCAGCACTTTGAGAGCCAAGGTGGGTGGATCACGAGGTCAGGAGATCGAGACCATCCTGGATAACACTGTGAAACCCCGTCTCTACTGAAAATACAAAAATTAGTTGGACTTGGTGGCACACACCTGTAATCCCAGCTACTGGGGAGGCTGAGGAAAGAGAATCACTTGAACCTGGCAGGTGGAGGTTGCAGTGAGCCGAGATCATGCCACTGCACTCCAGCACTCCAGCCTGGGTGACAGAGTGAGACTCCGTCTCAAAACAAAAAAAAAAGGAACAAAATCATGTCCTTTGTAGCAATATTTATGTAGCTGAAGGCCATTCTCCTAAGTGAACTAACACAGGAACAGAAAATTAAATACCACTTGTTCTCACTTATAAGTGGGAGATAAACATTGGGGACTCATGGACAAAAAGGTGGCAACAATATACACTGGGACTACCAGAGGGAAGAAGGAGCAGTGGAAGGGTTGAAAAACTGTTGGGTATTATGCTCAGTACCTAGGTGATGGGCTCAGTCGTACCCCAAACCTCAGCATTATGCCATGTACTCAGATAACAAACCTACACATGTACAACCTAACTCTAAAATAGAAGTCGAAATTATTTTTAAAAAAGAAAAAAAGAAAGCTCTAGAATTTTTTTTTTCTCTTTTTTCTGGGGAAAAAAACAAAATTCAGCTTTATTATAACATAAAGCTCTACAGCATACACAGAATCAAAATATATAAATGATGGTTGATACCCTTGGGGACGTCAAATCTCACTAGAAAGACAGTGCACACATATGAAGACATTAGGCAGTTCAGGAACAACAGAAAGGAATATTCAGTGATGTGTGATATAATTTGGATGTTTGTCCCCTCCAAATCTCGTATTCAAATGTGATCGCCAATGCTGGAGGTGGGGCCTGGTGGGAAGTGTGTGGACGAAGGGGGTGCATCTTTCATGAGTAGCTTGATACTTTCCCTGCAGTAATGAGTTCACACAAGAGCTGATTGGTTAAAAGAGCTTGACATTCCTCTTGCTCCCTCTCCTGCCATATGATATGTCAGCTCCCCCTTTGCCTTCCTCCATGACTGAAAGCTTCCTGGGGTTTCACCAGAAGCAGATGCTGGTACCATGCTTCTTGTACAGCCTGCAGAACCATGAACCAAATAACCCTCTTTTCTTTGTAAATTACCTAGTCTCATATTCTTTTATCGCAATGCAGAATGGACTAACACACAAGGACTCTCCATTCTTAGAACTTATAGTCTAGTGAAGGAGAGAGATGCATAAAAAATAGAGAAATAATTCAAATTCTAAGAGTGAAAAATACTGGGGAAAATAGCACAATGGGAAAGCTGTTATGAGCAGAACTGTGTCCCCCTAATATTCATGTATTGAAATCCTAACCCCCAGTACCTCATAATGTAACTATTTTGGAGACAGGATATTAAAAGAGATATTTAAGTTAAAATTATTTCATTAGGATGAGCCCTATTCCTGTATGACTGATGTACTTACAAGAAGAGGGAATCTGGACACAGACACAGAGGGAAGACCATGTGAAGACACAGGGAGAAGATGACCATCTACAAGCCAAAGAGAGAAGCCTTAGAAAAAACTAAATCTGACAACACTTTGATTTCAAACTTCTAGCTTCCAGAACTGTGAGAACATAAATTTCTGCTGTTCACCTGCCAAGTCTGTGGTGCTTTGTTACGGCAACCCTAGAAAATTAATACAGAATCCTACCTTAGTTAATATTGTCAGGGAAGGTTTCTGTGAGGTGATGACAAGTAACATCGGGTCTGAAACTTAAAGGAGCACTGTCTGTTCCAAGCAGAGAAAATGTCAAGTGTAAGAGACCAGAGACAGAAATTTCAAAAAACAGAAAGAAGTCAATATATCTGTGGCACAAGGAATGGGGGTGTACGATAAATTGTGTTCTGGAGAGCATAGAAATGCTCTCTCCCATTTCACATGGATGATCTTCAAGTATAAATAGTGGGACGGGGGTGAGAAGGGTAGTCCTTAGATATGAACTGAGGACAATTCTCCCATCATAAAAGGAGGGAAGGTAAAAATGAGTGAGCAGATACATGTCAGTTTTTATCTATTCTTTCAAAAATAAATTAAGAGGCAATGTCATCAGCGAGGAAGTTAGAAGACAAAAAATGTCACCTCAGTTAGTGGGAGAGGGAATGTAGGAAAGACATTAGTAGGATTGACAGTCTATATTGAGTGCCCATTTTAGATCTGTAGTTACAATTTTAAAGGAAGAAAGCACGGTTGCTCGATTTTCTCCAGTGATGCTCAGCTGTTAGATAAAATAGGCAGAGTCCATTTTAATTAGGGTTCTGGTGTTACAGATGAGTACAATTGGGGACAAAAGAATAAAGGGTGATTATTTTTAAGGATAGTTAATAGTATCTGATTAGGAAAGCTATACTCCTCTCTCTTTTCCTCCTTTGTGAACTCAGTAGTCTACAGGGCTTTATATTACCTGTCAAGAATACCAGTGGTAGGGTAGAATAAAGCCAAATTATGAAGAGTCTTAAATGCCCAGATTGGAAGTTAGATCCGATCATGGAGAAAATAGGTAGTCATTCATGATATTTTAAACAAGTAAGTGATAAGATTTTAAAAACCTAACATGGTTTAGAAAACAGGGAAATTGGCAAAGGAGCAGGAGGTTTCCTCTCCTCTCTTGAGTAATCGGGACTTGTGAGCATTTATTTATATGTTCCTAAGTTTACACAGTAGAAAAGCTATGCTATTGTTAAAGGACATCCTAGCAAATCAATTATATCGACTGTGCAAAGTCCAGTAAAGAGAAATTACTGAAATGTGATTCCTATATTCCAGGGACTTTTGTTATAAGCATGATGACCAACAGCAATGAATTTTTCCAGAAAATTTCAAATTCCAGTACTATTCCATTGTCCCAAATGATACCCTTATACTCGTTAAACCACAGGCCTCGTTGTTGTCTCTGAAAAATATTACTACCATAACAACTAGACCAAACATACTGACGTTAAGAGAACAAAAACAGAATGCAGATTAAAACCTTCTGTAACAAAGATTCCAAAATATGTGTAGAGGACTATCTGCTTTTATAACTGAGCAGGCCATTCCCCCATTAACATTATAGTCCCGCTCTTGCAAATGAAGCTGGGCATTCCTCCTCTGCAAACAGGGAGGACAAAGGAGCCTACAAGACTGGCCTCAGTTGCAAATAGCAGACCCTGGGGGCTTGTTTATATGTAAACATCTTGGAAGTTCAGAAAGTCAGGGAAATATCAGAGAAATAACAATGTGTCTGGCGACTTGCTAACATTCCACAAACGATGGTATAAAATAAAGCAGAGCGTGTCGTTCGGGGCGGCCGCCATGTTTGTCTTGTCTTGTGTTGTCTTGTGTGTTCATTCCTTTGTTCAGGAAACACGCGGACCCCAACAATATGGGTATAAGCCATTTACTTGTTAAAAATTCCACATTTTCAGAATCTTGAGGTCCTTCATGGAAAGGATAATTGACTTGACATGTTCATACTAACAGCTGTACCACACTGATTTTGCTAAAATGTTAAGGGATAAAAGCCGTTGCTCAACAATTCAGGCTGTATCTCGGAGAGTCAAGATATACAAGTTTGATTTGGAGACACTGGTTGGGGGTTGAGGGGAGGAACAATTCTAATTGTGTCCATTGATCACTTTCTAGACCAATATATTACTTAAGGTATGGGTCAAGATGCTGTACCAAAGGGTCACCAATACACAAGTGGCTCAAACAAAACAGAGATGTATTTCTCTTCCATATACCAGTCTGAAAGAAGCTGTCTGTGTTCTAAGAGCTCACTCAATGGTCCAGGTGGATTTCACTGTGTAGCTCTGTCATAGCTTAAGGCAAAGGTTCTTAAATGTTTTGGTCTCAGGATCCTTTTACACTCTTAAAAAGTACTGAGGATTCTAGGCCGGGCGTGGTGGCTCATGCCTATAATCCCAGCACTTTGGGAGGCTGAGGTGGGCGGATCACAAGGTCAGGAGATCAAGACCATCCTGGCTAACTCAGTGAAACCCCATCCCTACTAAAAATACAAAAAAAATTAGCCAGGCATGGTGGTGGGCAACTGTATTCCCAGCTACTTGGGAGGCTGAGGCAGGAGAATGGCGTGAACCCAGGAGGTGGAGCTTGCAGAGAGCCGAGATTGTGCCACTGCACTCCAGCCTGGGTGACAGAGTGTGACTCCATCTCAAAAAAAAAAAAAAAAGTATTGAGGACTCTGAATAGATTTTGTTTATGTAGGAAATATCTGTTGATAATTACTATATTAGAAATTAGAAGGAAAAAGAAATTTGAACTGAAAAATTATTTAAGTATTTATTAACTTATTTTTTAAAACTATAATCAACCCATTGTTTGTTAACAAAAGTAACTTCTTTCAAGAATTCTTTGTCACGCAGTTGATAAGTCTCTATTCCTTTAGAGTCAGTAACTAGTGCTTTATTTTGCCCCTTTGGAGGCGTCATGTTTCCCTGATTGTTTGTGATCCTGCGGCCATGCATTGATGCCTGCGCATTTGAAGAAGCAGGCTCATATTCCAGTCTTTACAGAACGGCTTTTGCAAGGAAAGCCCTGCAGTAGTCAGCCCACACAGAGATTCTGGGCAGGCCATCTGGCATAGTATGTGGCCAGGCCTGGGTGAGTTTGGTGTCTGGGTCAGCAGGTAGGTGGGCCTGGCACTTGGGTTTGCAGGGTAGGACCCAGAGCCTTGGTTCACTTGGACAGGCCTGCAGCTTGGGTCTGCTGGAGTGGGTGGACCCTGGGTCCATGAGACCAACCTGGCCCTGGGGTCCACTTGCATGGACCTGCTCACAGGGTCTACAGGGACAAGCCTGGAGCCTGAATCCATAGGGGCCAGTCTAACACCTGGACCCATGGAAGCTAACCTGGTACTGGGGAAGGTCTTCTTCAGGCTGCATATTCAGGGGCTGGCCTGGCACTGAAATGGGCCTGGCACCTGGATCCATGGGGACAAGCCTAGAGCCTGAATCCACAAGGGCTGACCTGGCACTGGAATGGGCCTGAAGCCTGGGACCATTGGGGCTGGCCTATAACTGAGTTTACTGGCATGGTCCTGGGCTGGAGACTGAGGCAGAACATGATGCTCACTTGCTCACTCCACTCTCCTTCTGCCGTAGAGAGGGTGTATTTCTCCCCACTGTGCTGTCTAGAGTTGCAGCTGGGGTGATGCAAGTAATGTGAAATTGTCTTTCATACCCTCTTCAATGTATTTTCTTATTTGTGTGCTACACCCAAGTAGTATAATCTCTCATCTGGTTTCCTTAGTTCTTGTGAAGGCATTTCCATGAGTGGACAGTTGTTCAAATTAATGTTTCTGTGAGAGGATGAATGAGTGTTGGAAAGTCCTATTCCATCATCTTGCTGATATTAGTCATAACATATTTCAGTTTTTAAATCCTCTTAAAAAGATAATAAAAAGAGTGGCATTGTTTGACATGAAACTAGAAATCAATAATAGGAGGAAAATGGGAAACTTCACAAATATGTGGAAATTAAACAAACACTCCTGAACAATCAATTGGTCGAAGAAATCAAAAGGTAAATTTTTAAAACTCTGATACAACCAAAAATGGAGAAACGTAACATATCAAAACTTATGAGATGCAATGAAAGCAGTTCTAAGAGGGAGTTGCTTTTTAAATATTATATGTAAGCATATAATATAAATGTTTACATTAAGAAAAAAGAATAATTACAAATAAAAAACCTAACTTTAAGGAACTAGAAAAGGAAGGACAAACTTAACCCAAAGTTAGCAGAAGGAAGGAAATAATGAAGACCAAGCATAAATAAATAAAATAGAGATGAGCAAAGCAGTAGAAAATATCAACAAAACCAATACCTGGGTTTTTAAAAACATAAATGAAATTTACAAAGCTTTAATTAGACTAACTATGAAAAAGGAAGGAAGAATCAAATAGATAAAATTATAAATGAAAGAGAAAACATTACAACTGATAGCACAGCAACACAAAGAATCATAATACAATAAACAGTTATATGCCAACAAATTAGATAACCTAGAAAAAATGAATAAATTCTTAAACACATGCAACCTACCAGGATTTAATCAAGAAGAAATAGAAAATCTGTACAGAACAATAATGAGTAAAGAAACAGAAACAGTAATCAAAAATCTCCCAGAAAAGAACAAGCTCAGGACCAGATGGCTCTACTGGTGAATTTTAACAAACATTTAAAGAATAAATGCCAATTCTTCTCAAACTCTTCCAAAAAATTGAAGAGAACATTTCCAAAATCATTTTTCAAGGCCAACATTACCCTCATACCAAAGCCAGATAAAGACACTGTGAGAAAAGAAAATTATACTTCATTGGCCCTGATGAACATAGATGTAAAAAATTCTCAGTGAAATACTCAAAAACTGACTCCAGCAGCACATTAAAAGGTGCAAGTGGAACCTATCCCTGGGATGCAAGGGTGACTCAACATGCACAAGTCAATAAATGTGAGATACTACATTAACCGAATGAAGAATCAAAACATATAATTATCTCAAATGATGCAAAAGAAAAGCATTTGACAAAAGTCAACATCCTGTTATGATAAACACTTTATTAATTCATTTTTTAAACCATGATAAACTCAGTGTTTGCTAACATGTTACTTATTTTATAAAAAAAAAAATATATCTTGGCCGGGCACGGTGGCTCACACCTGTAATCCCAGCACCTTGGGAGGCCAAGGCAGGTGGATCACAGGGTCAGGAGATCGAGACCATCTTGGCTAACCTGGTGAAACCCCATCTCTACTAAAAATACAAAAAATTAGCTGGGTGTGGTGGCAGGCGCCTGTAGTCCCAGCTACTCAGGAGGCTGAGGCAGGAGAATGGCATGAACCCAGGAAGTGAGCTGAGATCTCACCACTGCCCTCCAGTCTGGGCAACAGAGCGAGACTCTGTCTCAAAAATAAATAAATATATCTTCTAAAAAGATGGTGAAAATGAGTGGCATTATTTGATATTTTTCTAAATCTTTTAAATATCTGACTTACTAGAAGACAGATGATCGTTATTGTTACTATGGAATACTTCTGCATTCAATCTGGTACAGTAAGTTGTTTCAGTTAAAGTATGTAAAGAGTGGCCTGGTGCGGTGGCTTATGCCTGTAACCCCAGCTCTTTGAGAGGCTGAGGCAGGGGGAATCACAAGGTC
>NW_012115477.1:216998-234760 GCF_000951035.1 Colobus angolensis palliatus
ATAAACTTTTAATACTCTATTACATTAAAATTCATTAGAATGGTGGTAATTATCCAACTGATTACGTTTGTCAAAACATATCAAACAAAAAACAAGCAAAATTTCTTATTTTATAGTTCCAATGGCTCTTTTACCCATGCACAGATTCCTAATATTTTGCATCAGTCTTTAGAAATTACTGGTTCACCAAATTATGCAGAACTTCTAAATTTTGACACATTTTATTACACAATATCAGAAAATCACATTTAATATTATTGCTAGTCTCATCAGAAGCATTTTAAAATATTGGGATGTTGCCAAGTTTAGTAACAGATACATGTTTTCCAAAATTAAAATTTCCTCTTGAAAACTCAGATTTTATCACTGGTAACAAATATTGTCAGTTGTTTTTTTCCCTTGAAGTGACAGGCCCATTTTTAAAGAAATGTTTAAATAAACGTAACTTGACAATCATTCTTTTTTGTTTTTTTGTTTTGTTTTGTTTTCTTGTTTTGAGATGGAGTTTTGCTCTTGTTGCCCAGGCTGGAGTGCAATGGTGTGATCTTGGCTCACCACAACCTCCGCCCCCTGGGTTCAAGCGATTCTCCTGCCTTAGCCTCCCAAGTAGCTGGGATTACAGGCATGTGCTACTGTGACTGGCTAATTTTTGTTATTTAGTAGAGATGGGGTTTCACCATGTTGGTCAGGCTGGTCTCAAACTCCTGATCTCAAGTGATCCAGCCACCTCAGCCTCCCAAAGTGCTGGGATTACAAGTGCGAGCCATCACGCCTGGCCGACAATCATTCTTTCAAGTAAAAAGGGTGTTATATGAGAAAAGTGAGTAGTTCAACTCACAACGGTAACAATTACCCAAGTCTTTTTCCTGGAGACAACATGTATTCACATGCATCAGAAGTACTTATGCATATTCCCTATTTTATTACACAGAATCTTTTTTAAAAGTGTGCTCAATGACAGTGATTGAATTAAATCCATCATTTGTAAGTGCTTCCTCAAGGACATTCTTTACTGAAACTGGCGTTTTGTTTTGCTTTGTTTTATTGCAAGCACAAAACTGTGAAGAATGTCATGAGTCTTGGCTCCACTTCATGTCACTGCCTTGATTAATGCTAAGACACCAGCAGTTCTACCCACCATTGCTTTTGTACCATCCGTGCAAATGCAAAACAGTGAAAAGGCAAATAGCATTTTAGTGTTATTATGAAAACAGCTTTGATTTCCTAGACTTCCAGAGAGGGCCTCAGGAATCTTTAGGTGTCTGCAGAACACACTTTGAGAACTGCTGCACTAGGGTAAATACGGGAAAGGATAATGTACAGGGCAAACATTTGTTTTTTAAGAAAGTGACCACAAATGTAAACTCTCACATTCCATAACGAGAGCCTAGTAAAATGGCCTCAATTGGCTTTAGGACAGACTGGGAAAGGTACACTGAAGAGGAAGCCGTATTACGTGGATAAGGGGAAGAACAGATTTGGAGATATAATCAGCAGTCTGCCATGCCCACCCCATTAATCAATGAGCAGGTCAAGTGTCAGGATAGTCAAGGGCCACCAGACAATGGAGGACATAGGAAGCTGTGCTTTGTGCCTGGTACCAGGGTGTAATGCTGGTGGGAGGAAGCTTAGACATCATGAAACAGGAGCGAGCAGAGGAGTGGCTATATCCATTCCTATGGGAGCCAGTAGAGTGGAGTACCAGGAAGACTGTCCTCAAAACGAGTCTCAAGCACTGCAGCCAGGAGAGGATCGCTGGAAAAATGCAGAACAGGGGCCACAGAGAGAACAGTGGGACCCGCGAGGCAGAAAAAAAGGGCAGGTCATTTGTGGCCTTTGGTGAGCATGTCATAGGGCACCCAGTGACCCCTTCAACTAGAAAGAATTTTGGATTGCAGCAATATCACTAATTGGACTGAGCTAGAAATCAGCTGCTCTGTGACTATTACTGCGATCTTACTGTGTCCTAGGCAGAAGAGTTGGAGTAAATCTGGGTTGTTTATCGTGTTTTTATAGCTCTACTTCTTTAAAACATATTACTATTGAAGAGTTGAGTTCACATACTTTATTTGTATTCCCTTTTCGATTAGCAACAAGAATAGAAGAACCAATTTTTCAGAAAATTGCCATTCTGCAGAAAATGGATGTGAACTTAGTAGACAAAGGTAAAGAAAATAGATGTAAAGGTAACTCTGGTCACGGAGAACAAATTCCCAATCACAGCAAGTACACTGAAAGCCGAGGCTAAACCAACCTTGCAAATCTAGATAAACAGTATATCTGGGACCAAAGGGCTTTTAACTGCTGTACTTTATCTGATATGCCAGCAAATGTACACAGAAACTGAAAGAAAAGGCTGGAAGGTATTCATTTTGAGATCAGACCCAGATCAACTGAGGGGTCATAGGTCGTTGGGCTTCATTCTATCAGCAGCAAACAGAAAGCCTATAGTTACCTGAGAAAAGGAGCTTGTGAAAAAATAATTGTCCAGAGGTCATGTTCATTCACAATTTTTCCTGGAGCAGCTAGCACTCTCTTGCCCTCCAAGGGAAAGCAGTTTATGACATATTATTTTGGTATACTAGCTTAAAGAACACACAGATAATAAAATAATAGAAATGAATGACATATCAGAACCAAGGAAATGAGAAGGAAACTTAAATGCCAGCTTCTAGGGTTAATGCATTCCCTGTAAATGGGCACAATTTTGAGTCCAAGTCTTTTGGCAGTTTGGGCAAAAAGGTAAACATAATTATTTACATAACTCCCATTATAATAAAGGAGGGAGAAAATTTTTGTGGACACTACACTCTCAAATAAATTTTTCATATAAATCTTTTAATGGGAATCACTGAGCTACACATTGAGGAGAATGTTCATTCTCCTAATACCAGTGCTGTGGTCAGTGCAAATCAATGCTCATTTAACCCTAAGCCTATGGCTTATGTTACTGACCTTTGTGCAGATTTTTCAAGAACCCACAAGACCGTAACAAATTCCATATAGAATGAACTAATTGTGGCTTTGGAATTATTCCAATTGACCTGATATAAATCTGACCTGGCAATACTTGACAATAGTGTGGGGAAACCCATGCTACCTTGGCGTCTGGTTGGAAAAGACTGTCCCCAAGTGAATTAAAAGGTCTAGTCTTGTCGCCAAAGTTCTGGGCCACCACCAGCAGCTTCCATGACAACTATTGATGTTAAATTCTGTAGCCTGGTCATAAAGTCCTGACTCTGCCAGCAGTCACTGTGAAATCTGGAACGTGTCACTTAACCTCTTGGCATGGCAATGCCCTCATTTCAAAAATAAATAATGAGATAGCTACCATCTTTTGAGACCCTACTCTGTACCAGTCACTAGTTAATATCTGCTTTCCCAGCTGGATTATAAATTCAGTGGGGGCAAGGAGAGTATTTCTTTTGCTCATCATTGAATTCCCAATAACTAACATGGGTTCAGCCTAGAAGATGGTTCATATTTCTTCTTTTCTCTTTTAACTTACCAAATGTCCACTGTCTTAACAATGCTGAAAGTAACCATCATTTCTATTTTTCAGCTGAAGCAATTGAGATTCAAAAAGTTTAAGCAACTTTCAAAGGGTCATACCACTGGTAAATAGAGTGGCCTGGATTTAGGCCTAATCTGTATAGCCCCAGAGCCTAGACTAGTTCCACAAGAGTGCAGAAATGGAAACAGACTGGAGCATGTCCCAAGACTCCTCCTGGTTCTGAAATGCAATGATCCCCACAATTGATGGGTAGCCAATCTCCCTGTTTTGTGAGGCTCCTCAACAATTTTCATCACTTTATGACCCAGATACGTGACCCACAGCAAATTTGGGACTCTGCCAGAATGGCATGGCTCTGCTGAGGCAGGTGAAAACCAAACATATCACTCTGGGAGGGTCTCCATTTATTTAGGAGGCCTCTGTTTATTCAGGTGGACATTGCCCACTTCCTACTGCTACCTTAGGGGACCTAAGTACCGCATCTCATTTTCAAATACTTAGCAACGATGAGCATCACTCTGAAGCTAATTGCTCACATTTTAGAGATCTATATAGTTAACATCCGTTGATAAAGCAGTCACTAGATGTGTGGGGCATGGCACTGTGTGCTAGCTCATGGTCATTTCATTTTGAAAGTCAAGGTTGAATGAAATATTCAGCTTAGCTTTAACACCTTGTTTTGAGTGTACTCTTAATCAACTCCTTCTGTCCACATGTTATTTGTGATAGATAAAATCCTTGAGAGGCTTCTTAAAAATACTTTTGCTATTTGCTGAGGACTAGCATAAAGGTATAAAAACTCTTACAAAGTGCTAATAGGAACAAAACATATGTTTTACTTTTTTCTTATCAAGCAAAAGTTGACAACTGCTCACTCATCAAATGCAGCTGATTCATCATTTCACCCTCTACCATCTACACTACGTACTCTTTTTTGTTCTTGCAACCGGCATACTGTGCTTGTAATGAAAACAAAATAGAAAAGGAAATAAGCAGATTTTTAAAATAAGCTGCATGACAGACAGTAAAGGGGGGTATCATTTGTTAAAGCTTTTGTTTCACCATATGAACACGAATATAGCATTTCTTATAGTTTCATGTATTTTTTTACTTTTATTTTAGGTTTGGGGGGTACATGTTCAGGTTTATTATTAGATGAATTTGTGTCGTGGGAATTTGTTGTACAGATTATTTTGTCACCCAGGTACTGAGCCCGGTATCTAATAGTTATTTTTTCTGCTCCTCTCCCTCCTCCCACCCTTCAACCTCAAAGAGGCCCCAGTATCTGTTGTTCCCTTCTTTGTGTTCATGAGTTCTCATTATTTAGCTCTCTCAGTAAGAACATGTGGTATTTGGTTTTCTGTTCCTGCGTTATTTAGCTAAGGATAATGGCCTCCAGTTCCATCCTTCTTACTACAAAAGACATGATCTTGTTCTTTTTTATGGCTACATAGTATTCCATGTACACTACTTATTCTCTACCTGTAGAACGGAATCTAGGAAATTAGGAGACGTTCAGGACCTTGGAGACTAAAGCCAATATCAAGGTTCCTTATTTCTCTTGAGACTCTCTTTCTGGTGGGAGATGCTTTATTGTCCTCACTACCTTTCTGGACCACGAAAAATAGTTTCAGCACCTAAGTTCAAATGCCTGATGTTCTGAGCACCTCCTATCATGTCTTTGTTGTAGGTTATATCTCACCTCTTCATCCCACAAATTTCTATTTATTTCACCTCAAAACCCATATTTCATTCTATAGAAATAATGCATCCTTCCAAAGGCATGGTATGGTGACTGTAGTTAACAACAATGTGTTATATACCAGGAATTTGCTAAAAGAGCTTTCAAGTATTCTTGCCACACACAAAATAAAGAAAAGTAACTATTTGAAGAGATGCATACATCACTTAGCTTCATTGTAGCAGTGATTTTTATATACATGTATGTCACAAACAGCATGTTGTATACCTTGAATATATATAATTTTTATTTGTCACTTATACCTCAATAAAGTTAAAAGAACAAAAGTAATGTGTCCTTAAAATTCAAAACCAAGGTGATTATGTTTTATCTGTGTAGTTGATATAGGTCAAAAGAACATGGGCTCTGCTCTCACCCAAGTTAAGTAGCCCTGAGCCATGGCAGTGAGGTTGAGAATGGTGAGGGACTAGAAAGGGTCTTACCCTTGCCATGAGCCTCTGCCTTCTCCCACCACCCACTCTTCTCTTGGCCACCAGACACCCACATGCAGCTGGAACTGAGAGACTGGGGCAGGGGGGACCTGAAGCAGTCTCTATTGCTCTCCACGGACACACAGCATTGATCCAACGTCGGACAGATAGGAAATGGGAAAGAAAGAATAGTGGAGAAAAGTAGAGAAGAGAGCAATACATTGAACGGCAAAGGCAACAGAGGGGTGGAAAAGAGGGATAGACACAGAGTGAGGTAGGAAGCCTCAGACCAACCAGCACCAACCTGTCAATACTAACAGTAACATTTACTAAACGTTTACTACATGCTAGCACTTTGCATGTGTTACACATATTTGTTACATGTATGTGAATGTGTTACATGTATTGACATTCCTTTATTCATTCACAAATATTTAACTGACAAAATCCCTGCCCTCCTGAAGCTAACACCCAATCAGGCAGTCAGATAAATTGGTAAAATATATAATATTTAGAAGATAAGTGTTAGCAATAAAAATGAAACAGGGAAGAGGGATAGTGTGTGTCAGAGTGGGAGAAAAGGGAAGTGGCCACTTTAGCTAGGGTGTCTAAAGAAGGCCTTATTGAGGAGGTGACATCTGAGAAAGACAGCAGCATCAGTTTTTTTCACTCTTGGGCATTTTTGCCAGACTTTGAGACCCTCAAAATATTTGTTTTATATTTGAGCTACTTGTGTTTGTTTGGGTTTTTTTTCTTTTATTGTATTTTACTTATCATTTCCATGTGTTGAAAGCAGAAGGGATTATCCAAGTGTAAAATCTCTACGTCAACTTGGCTAGTGTGGTCATTTCTTTGTATCAACTGTGAAAGGACTAAAGTCTTACTCAAGTAGAGCAAACCTTTTTAAGTTTGGAAATCTTGTCATGAGAAAGAAGAACAGTGTGTCTATAGTATTAGTCTATATTAGTATTAGTATTATAGTATTTGTCTATATTTCATTCTGCTAATGTTATGCAATTCAATAGAGACAGCTTCAAAACATGATTGGAAAAGCAGAAGACATGTCATGAGACAGCTAACCTCATTTCATTATATTATTAAAAATCATTTGAATCATCTTACTTGCACTTGGAATTCTGTTCCAATATTAGGATGACCTTGCATAAAATTGAGGACTGCTATCTATTTGTATAGCTTGTGCCATTTTGCAAAACTCAGAGACATTGTAGTAAAGTACTTGTCAAATTCACATTAGCAGGTTGTACCTGGGAAATCTGTGAGTATAGACTGGGAAAAAGAGTTAAAGCTGATGAGCTGGTATGTGGATTTATTTCATTACAGCCTCAGGAAGCTAAAGAGAGAAAATTGAAGAGAGAAGGCTTGAGACCCTTGAGAACACTGGAAAAACATGGTATGCCAACACCAAGACTGAGGGCCTGAAACAGAACAAATATCAATTCATGTGTGTGGGGCGGGGGAGGTGTAGGGGTGTGCATCTTGACAAAATAATCCCTAAAATGAAATTTTACGGTTAAAAGTACATTTGAAGTGGTAAGTGAAAGAGCTGATAGAGTAATAACTTGACACTTAGCAAGGAATTGCTGCTGGAGAAAACTGTTAGCTGCCTGCCTTCCCATTGGTCAAAAGCATCAGAAGTGAGCTGAGCCCACATGAGCTATTTGATGAAAAGACAAAAGGGGCAAAGCAGGATTCTTCAGGAGCCAACTCCTGAGATCTCATTATGCACATTTTCAACCCAGCATCCAGTGGTGTCAGGTTGGTAGCTTGAAATAGGTGTTGGAGGAGTATTTACACTATGGAAATCAGCAAATGCTACCAATCAGGCCAAGGCATTCGGTTTGTTTTTGTTTGTTTTTCCATGATTGTTAAGCATTTCCCAGCTCACCATGAGGTAAGGGAGAGGCTGTTCTGGATAAATTAGATGTTCTTTGTCATGACTCAGAAGAAGAATGAGAGAAATAATTCCAGAATGCATGAAAATATACAAAAGATATGAGATAAATATCCTGATAATAAAGTTACCCCAGGGAATTGAGTGCCACATTCATTTAAGGCACGAGCATTCCATTTAAGGACAGGAGATTCTAAAAATCTATTAAGCCCAGGATTATTTTGACTTCATTAAAGAAAACAAGGAGCCATAAAGCCTGTGATCCACATATGATTAAGGATTCTAGGTAGCTATTTTCAAGAGCTCTTGGAAAGTCAAAACAAATGATTGGCTTACTCCAAAACTGATTTCATAAAGTCAAGGCCAATTTTCTATTTTAAATTCATTTTTTAATGCCCTTTAATCCTTAAAAGTAGGAGAAGAGAAAAAATGTACATACGAACTCAGGTTCATTCCATAGCTTTAGCCATATAGCTATCACTGTCTAGATCACCAATAAAACCCACAAACATTTCCTAATTATCCTAATTATTCTCTCTAATCAAAGATCAAAGCTGTCATCAAAACTGAAGGACTTAAACTGAACGGGGTGGAGCAACAGTACAAAGAACCACAAGCAAACAAATGTCTGTCATAAAATCTCCATATTCCTTGCTTAAAAATCTGCAAGCTGATTGAACTCATGTCAAGTCCTGAGGATATATTATATTTGACATTATATTTGACTCACTACAGAAATTGTAAACTTTCTCATAAATAACATAGGGCAGGATGGGACATTTAGTTTATTTACCTCCATTTATGCAGAACCCAAAAGTATTGCCTGTGTTTTTCCAGGCTCCTTCAGCAAAACTTTTCTTGTGAATTCTTATAACAGGAAAGCAACAAACTAATACCAAGTAGGGAAAAATTATACTTATTTCTTAAAATGGAGATTTAATATGTGATATCTGCATTCTTTGTGTAGGTGCAGATTTCTTTGAGTTTTAGATAGTCAAACCCCTTGTTATGATATAGCATGATGGTTGAAAATAAAGTCTTTGGAGACAGCCAAATCTGTTTTTTTTTTTTTCCTCTTAATCTGCTACTTGCTAGCTAGCATTGTGGCTTTGGACAAGCTACTTAGCAGAGATTTTTTTTTCATTTGTATAAATGAGGTTAATAATGCCTAACCCTCATAGTTACAGTAAAGATTAGATAGGAGACTGTATGTTAAGTGCCTCACATGGGGCCTGGCTCAGAATGAACCCCCCAAAAATGTTAGTTATTACAGCTCTCTTAGTCAATCTCCTCTTAATCAAGTCACTAGATTAACTGATGTGTGCTGATGTCTGTGAAATACTGAGCACTTACAGCTACTACATTCATCTCCAGTACCCTTGCACACTTCTGCTCCTAACTGGTGTTTATGTTCTCAAAACTGCACATTCCAATCAGACTTATTGTTTTAATTATGTGCAATCGATTAAATGTTACGTAAACCCATAAAATATGAGTAGAAAAAGGCCATTTCTATAAAAACTAAAATGCGTGAATGTAAATGAATCTTTGGAAAGATTCATAAACATGGACGACTAGAAAAACAATAGTGCTAGTATATAAAGTATGGATGAGTTGACTAAAAATAACTAAGGAATTTCTTAACCCTTTAAGGATATATCTAGAAGACCACCTGAGAAGCATCATTAAATTATCCCTCCACTTAAAAATGGATGACTGGAAATAGGAGATGATGCAGTGTGTGTGTGTGTGTATTTTGAATCCATGACTAAGGTAAAGGATTGGATTAATGCTTGGGGGGCAGGGGAGAGCAATGAACAAAGTGAAAGGATTTGGTGTGACTCTCTTCCATGTCCTAGTTCTATGTTATTAGGCAAATTATATAGCCTCAGCCCTAAAATGGGGGTATAGAAAAAGCCCTAAAGGCATGGATTTGAATCAGAATCTTTTAAGGTGCTTTCTAATTCAAGGATTCTTACTTATCATCAGTTTTCATAGGAAGTAATGATCCACGAGAAAGCCACAGCATTGACCTAAACCAACAAATGCGCCACAGGAAAAGCCTGGCTTCCTTGTCTTGCTCCTTTCATATTATGATGGCAAATTCACAGAGTTTATACAGAGTTAGAATTTTGATTCTGGTCTAATTTGCTTAAATGTATGTAGATGTAGCTGGTGTTCAGCAATGGCATTTATAATCCCAATGTAAGCCAACAAGTCCCAGATTCCGTAGCAATGCTTGGCAGATTTCATCTTTTTTGTATAATTGATACATTAAAAATTTTTGAAAATCACCCTAAGGATTATCTGTAAGGGCCTACCTCTTTCTGTCTTTGCCTCACTGTATAATCAACAGAAAGAAGAGATTTTTTTTTAAATGTTAGATTATTGCCATTTGGTGGAGATTATCATCTGAGCCCATTAACCAGAGCCTTAAGGCACTGGGCAACCTGCCAACAAAATGAGATGAGCTGCATTAAGATCAATTTGTTAATTTTTAATGAGGCTTCAAAACGCCCTAGTAAATTACTTAATCATTTTAAGAATGCATTGCTGCTTCTTCACGATTCCTCCTTTCTGTACATAAAAAAGCTAATTTATTTTTAATCACTTTCATTTCTCCTTTCATCCCCCTAAAGGCTACAATAATTTTCTGCTATTACCACAACTAACCAAAGGAGCCCATAAAACTGAAGACCAAATACAATGAAAGAGGATTAAGTAGCATGACAAGATTTCCAAAGCAATCCAATTCTTTGACTCCGTAAAAAACATTTCACAGTTTTAACATAGGGAGTTAACATATTATGGGCCTTTCTGTTTGGAAGCAATGGTTTAAGTTGTGCAGGGTGTTGCACACCACCATGCTTCCAATGACTTAGATGATATATGAGACTTCATTTCAATTGATCATTTTTTTTAAATTAACTAAAATTTCTATGGAACATAACAAAAAAAAGGGAAAGGGTTTAAAAGTGGACTATTAACAAAGTGATCTAAATCCATCAGGACACAGATCTTAGGATACTTTGTTCATTGGGTATCCCCATGACTGTGTAGTGCTAGGCACATATAAGGTGCTCAGCAAATATATGTATTTTAAATTATGTTTTAAAGGAGATTCGTTTCCTCCCCTGCACTTGAGAAACAGTTCAGAAAGTATAATGGATATACTTTCAATGGATAGGTTGAAGACACTATCAAACCTGTAACTACTGGAAATGAAACCATGACTCTTGTGGAATACAAAGCAAGGGTAGGTTGCATAGCCAATTAGCATAGACATAACCCACAGACAAGAGTAAGTCCTGTTCCAGTTCACAGAAACACCATCTCTCCAACCAGAGCAATGTGCATTCCTACTAGGGAGGTCTGTAAATTAAAAGTGAGATGAAGCATTTTCATTGGCTACTGAGTATTAAATATCTGGCAAATAGAATATCTCTCTAATATAACTCAAAATTATTAAAAATCACATCTTCTACTAATTCCATAGGAAGAAGTTAAGATTTACAAAAGTCTTCCAACCACAAAAAGCCACTGTAAGGAACCATGTGGGGCACATGACAATAACAATCACAAGTCTTCCCTGCTAGAAGGTAAGCTCACAAGGGCAGAGGTCTGCACCTCTCTGCTCACCTGTTTCCCTAACACCTAGGAGTGACAGAACAAACACTGGAATTTTAATCAGTAGAACTAGATTCAAATCTCAGCTCTACCAGTTTCCCCCTCTGTGTAATAATAATAATAATCCCTTCTTCCCAGGGTGTTCTGATGATTCAGTCTCAGGAATCTGCATTTCATATAAAAAGGCAAAATGACTCTCACATGTTGTTTACATAAATAATATTCTGAGAAACACTGTCTCCCCAAACTCCATGTTGTCCAAATGAAGAAACTGACACCCAGGTGAGATTAAATGCTTTACTAAAGGACCTTCCATTACTCTGAGAAAGGAAGGATTAGATGTAGAACAAAAAGGGGCATGCGAGTTGTGGAGCAAGCAGAAACTGTCTTTTGCCTCCCATGGACACTGTAGCCATCTCTTTTAAAATTGATCACTTCCTAATCCATACACATAATTATTTTTTAATAAATTTGCATCATCAGAATTGCTGCATCATAGAATATTCACTTTGGGATGATTTCGATATATATGTGTCAAAATTGTCTTCCACAAGGCCTATAGCAATTTACAATCCCACTAGCAGAGTAAGAGAGGAGGGGAATCCACTTCAATCTCCCACCAAATAGTGGGTCAGGAGGCGATAGAGTGCTACCTGGGGCTCCGGCTAAACTTGCTGGGGCTCTGCAGAGTCTCCAATGGAAGGTTAATTTTCAGGCACAGCATTTTGTTTTTGACACAGACCTGCGGTTGCATCTTGAGCTTACAATATATTTTTGGTCAGTTTGTTATATCCTTAATCCTTGCTACTGATTTGGGATGAAACTAGATTATTTCACAAGAACTGTGGTTGCAAATGAAATAAAACCACAAAATCTTACTCTCAGGATAAGCAAATTAAAAATGGTTTGGCTGATGAGTTTTAGTCAGCTTTACCACATGAGCCAGAACATAACATAAACTCAGAGTAAAAGAAATTAGAAATGGAAAA
This sequence comes from Colobus angolensis palliatus, assembly GCF_000951035.1. Taxonomy (NCBI): domain Eukaryota; kingdom Metazoa; phylum Chordata; class Mammalia; order Primates; family Cercopithecidae; genus Colobus; species Colobus angolensis. The sequence continues at coordinate 229,213 of NW_012115477.1, forward strand.
ATAACCAGTTCCAAAGACTAAAAGTGAATAAGCCAAATATCTGAAATGTAACCACTTTACATATTTATACCCATCACTTGCAATAGATGGAACTGCATCTGTTCAGTCTGCTTGTGTTTTTTGTTCATTGGTTTTTTATCAATTTCCATCACCCAAAATACAGCAACTAAGGAATTTCTGCAACTGCTAAGTGTAGAGCTTATGTAGACCCATCTAATTTAGTGCTACCAAAACTCTGATATGTATACAATTTACGAGAGACATTATTAAAATGCAAATACTGATTTAGTAGGCCTGTGCTGAGGCCTGACATTCTGCATTTGTAACAGTTCCCCAGGTCATGCTGATGCTGCTGTTTCCCGGGTCACACTTTGAAAAGCAAGAATCTATACTAAATGTACTGAGGAAATACAGTAGGACATCAACTGGCTATCCCTCAGCCAACTGTTGTCCACAATAGTATCAGAGTACACCAGTATGACTATTTCCACTGAGGAGGAAAGTGATAGAATTAAACAAGCACTTCGTCTTGAGAATCACTTCTGTGCACCACAACCTATATTATCAATGACCCAACCATTAGTTACTGGACAGGGCTATGTTGCCTTAAGAACTTATGAACAGGTATGTGGGGCAGAAAAAAAAAAAAAAAGTGAAAATCATCACCTCAAGAACCTTTCGGCTATAACTTGAGAAGTGTACTACTCGTTTTTTAGACCTAGAGCTCCTTCCAGAAGAGGATCTCATCAGGTTGATATAAACACACATCACCAAAGTTATTAGGCATTTAAGTGGGCTGGGGGACAAGATGACATTGTGGAAATTTTAAGCATACCCTTCTATAGACTGACATTTATGTGCAATATATAGGTCCTCTGGTTTCCCAAGCACCATAGAGAAAGAACAATTTTCTAGTCAATATAGTTGAGACAAACATGAGTTGAGAAAAATAGTTCTAGAACTATTTCCAATGATCTAAGAAGTAACATGGTATTCCCAAAACAAAATTAATTTTTAAAAATGATATATTTCCATTAGACATTAGAAGAAAAGAGAGTGATACAAAAGCCGCCATAAAAAGCAATTTTTAAAAATTATTAATTTAGGTATAATTATTTATTACCTTCTCAGAAGCATTGAAAATTCACTGGACTATGGAAACACATAAGAAAAGTCAATCAGCAATGATTAAGTGTACTATTTCTACATAATTCAATGAAGGATTGGCTTTGCAAAAGTGACACTAAATTTTACCTACATGAGTAACAAAGTTCTATTTCCAATAATCAAAAAATATCTGGCAGCAGTAAATTTTACTTGGTAACCTATAATAATCAAATTTAGGAGTATATTTTCTAAGTAATATTTTAAGAAGCATACTTTCCCTTATGCATGGAAATGCAAGTTCCTATCATTAAAGTAATAACTACAGATAGCATGTGTAGCTATCATATGGTTGTATTTGAGAACAGAGTTTCTCATCCCAAGCTTTAACCTCAGATATAATCCCTTCTCAAATGTCCTGTTATGGTTTCTTTCTGAGCCTTTTGCACATTCTTTGGATTTATTTAATGATGAATTCCTTTGAGAATGGTTTGTATTTTTAAAAATAGCCAAAAGCCATTTGAAAACAAGGATAATGGACAAGGAAGGACAATAAATACTGTTTGGGGGAAGCAGAAGTAAATAACTGGGATTGATTTTCTTTTGTAGCCAGTGAGTGGGTTCTGAGGCCATTCTGAAAATGGAGCTCCAGAAATATTTTGAGCTGCAAAAGTGTTATTTGAATAGCATTGTGATGACTTGGAAGACTAACACATATTTAAAGATTATTTTGTTGAAAAAATGATTCATTGCTCTTAATCCAGTGTCAACACATTCACAGGGATGCACAGATGGGTTTCAGGGCAATCTCCTGCAATTGCATGTAAAATGTGGTATGTACATGCCTTTGGGTTTATTTTTTATCAGAGGAGAAAACTGTCTGTTCTCATCAGATTTTCAAAAATGTTCATAATTCACATACAAAAAAGCAAGTTAGGATGTCCTGCAGATATGTGTGCTTAGGCCACCTGCTTACTTGCAGTGTAACCTTGAGCAAATTACTCAAACTCCCTAAACAGGAGTCTCTTCCTCCATAAAATGGTGATAATCAAACCTATCCTGAAGATTGGCATGAGAATTAAAGTGAATGCAGTGCCTGGCACATGGTAACAACTCAATAAATGGTAACCTTGTTGATACACAATTGTATAGCCTTAACACGACTTAATTTTTCAAATATCCTGTTCATTGCTAAATAGCTGTGACTCTCCTTGTGTCATTTCATCCTTCTCTCAAGGCTCAGAGAAAAATGGTATCATTTTCCACACTAACCCTCCAGTCTCTCCATCTTGTTACTTCATGTTTCTTGGATCTTACTTTCTCATTGCTTCCTTCAACATCTTTCATCTCTCTTCCTCTGCTGTGTTCTTCTCTCCATACTAGTTCCCCACTTTTTGCAAAATCTTTTCTTGCTACACTTCTATTTACAGTTTTATAGCTCCTTTTCCTTTTACCATCTCTTTTTGAATATGTGGTGGGCTCCAATGTCTCTGGTTCTTAATTCTCAAATGGCTAAATATGGTTTCTGCATGGGAATGAAAATGAGCTCATAAAGGTCAGCAGTTACATTCCCAGGAGCTGACTTCTCTTGCAAACTGCTGGTCAGAAACAAGGCTGGGGAACGGTTCTGGTGAGGCTTCAGTGGGCATTGTCCTGTGTGTGGAGACAAAGATCTATTGCAGATCTTATTGCTAATGTATTCTCAGTTACTCAATTTTATTTGTGCTGTCAGAACAAGCTCCATCCTAACTAGACTATGTGATGCTCTTTATCAACTAACCAGGATAACATGTACATTCGACATGAACAGATATCCAGAAAGAATGACTTCAAACACTTTCAAATGTCTTCACATAACTTTTCTCCATTCTCAGCCTGTGGTATTGCTCATAGCATTGAGTGTGGCAGCCTTACCTCAAGCTCCATAATTTTTTTTTTTTTTTTTGAGTTGGAATTTCACTCTTGTCGCCCAGGCTGAAGCGCGGTGGTGTGATCTTAGCTCACTGCAACCTCCGCCTCCCGAGTTCAAGGGATTCTTCTGCCTCAGTCTCCCAATTAGCTGGGATTACAGGTGGTGCCACCACCCGGCTATATTTTGTATTTTGAGTAGAGATAAGGTTTCACCATTTTGGTCAGGCTGGTCTCAAACTCCTGACCTCAGGTGATCCACCCACCTCAGACTTCCAAAGTGCTGGGATTACAGGTGTGAGCCACCATGCCCAGTGCTCCATATTATTATCGCTTGCATCTTAACACATCTACTCAAACACAATAACACGAAAACTGAAAATAATCAATAGCTAAATTTTCATCCGCCCAAAACTGGTTCTCCTACTCCACCTTCTTGAGTCTCCAGTTTGTGTCAGTGTTATCACTCAAGTTCCCTGCTATGAAAAATCCGACCCTGGTGATGAGTTGACACCATGAAACAGAGATTCCAACAAAGAGCAACCTGCAGCACCTCTCTTCCCACCCCTGAGGGATCAGCTATCCCAAAGCCCTTGGTCCTCTCCTTTCAGTTTAATCTGAAATTAGCCTAGTCCATCCCTAGGGCATGGATATGAAGTCTCCTTTTTTTAGGAACCGGGTCTTGTCCTGAAGGTCCAAATTTCTTGAGGTCAACAGTAATTAAATTTAGAAAACTTTCCATTATGGTGAGAGAAAATCTCCAATACAATTAATTTGGAGTTTTAATAGGGCTTTTTATGATTTTAATAATGCTATCCACATTTGTAAACAAATTAGAGCTTCAAAAGACCATTTCATTTCTTTCTATATTATATATATGCACATACACACAAATACACACACACACACACACACACACACACACATATATACGCAGTTATTTATTAGTCGAAGATTTAATGAGCAACTTTCACACTAAAGTTAGGTTGTTAGGCAAATGGGATACAAAAGTGACTAAAATACCATCTCTGTCCTGGAAAAGTTCATTACTAGAGGAGACAAATACATAAACAAATAACATCATAACAATAGCACTTGTACTAACTAACTCTTGCTGTGTGCTTCCTGTTTGCTAGACACTTTGTCAAGTACTTTACATGGATATTTTATTTAACAGCTTACAATAACACTACAGGTAGGTACTATTATAGATAAACAGAGGTTTTAAAGATGTTGGGTGCCTTGTCCCAGCCCATGAATTGGCAAAAGCTTCAAATCTAAGCCTCTCTAACCTGTAAAGCAAACTCTGAACTAGCACATTTTCTTGCATCCAAAATTCTGGAGGAGCAAAGAAACAGGAAGAATGCCATGGGGTTTGCAGCAAGGAGAATAGTTCTTACTCCACAGCTAGTCTTGGATTTACTAGAGAAAAGGGAAACTGATTGAGTCCCTAGAGCTTAAAGCTTAGGGAATTAAAGGAGGGAAGGAGCAGGGGTCCTTCCAAAGTCAGAGCTGCATTGTTGGGAACTGCTCTATCAATTGGCCCAAGCAGCCCAACCCTGGATACAAGAGGCACAGGAGGACTCCCCTGCCTCTCTTTGTACCTCTCAATTAGGCTTACCAGTGGCTCAGACATTGTTGATCTGCATTGTCATTCCCATTTATCACCACAGTGTGAGTCATTGTTTTCCCACACTGCTTCTTTGAAGAAGCAATAAATGTGATCCACACCCATTTTACACTGGTCAGCAGCACTGGAACTGAGGAACAACCAAGGGCAGTTACACAACAAAATTTTTGGTAATATAGGCCTAATATCTGCCTCATAAAACTGTTCTTTTCTTTTCTTTTCTTTTTGAGGCAGGGTCTCACTCTGTTGCCCAGGCTGGAGTGCAGTGATGCAATCGTAGCTCACAGTAACCTCTGCCTCTGAGGTTCTATTTATCCTCCCACCGCAGCTTCCCAAGTAGCTAGGTCTACAGGCAGGCACCACCATGCCCAGCTAATTTTTGCATATTTTTTTGGTAGAAGTAGGATGTCACCATGTTGCCCAGGCTGGTCTTCAACTCCTGGACTCAAGCAATCTGCCCACCATGGCCTCTCAAAGTGTTGAGATTACAGGCATGAGCCACTGTGCCCAGCCTATAAAACTTTTCTTAGAAAAAAAAAAAGTTATCAGGTATCTTGAGCTCTTTCAAAAAGGCATGATGAATTCTTAGTAACATTTATGTACTTCTCATACTTTTTGCTATGGGAAGACACACTTTTTGCTACGGGAGGACTTTTTAACTGACAAATAATTGTACATATTTATGGGATACAAGTGATATTGTTATATATGTATACAATGTACAGTTGTAAAATCAGGATAATTAGCAGGTCCACCACCTCAAACACGTATCTCTTTGTCTTCAGAACTTTCAAATTCTCTTATCTATTTTGAAATGTATAATAAATTATTGTTAACTATGTGTTACAGAACACTAGAACTATTGTGTTATAGAACACTTGAACTTATTCTTTCTATCTAAGTATA